>NC_142513.1:37005606-37308636 GCF_057876585.1 Rhinolophus sinicus
CTCCCAACTCTCCCTCCCATAGGTCTACAGGCATTGATTAGATTAATTAATTAAAATGAACTGTTTTGCATATTTACATCTTACCACACTAAAATAAAACCTGGTTTCACCTTTCTAAACATATGCATAGTCCTATAAATATTTTTGTACTACTGACCACAGCAAAACGATTGTCTGAAATGTTAAAGAGATTAATATTTTAGGTAAAATAGCCCAGAAGAATGGAGTTAGGGTAACAAAGTGCACTATTTACCTTTCAGTATTGAAAATAAAATCATGTGGAACTGAATTTGAGCAAAGTCCACTTACAAATGAATTACCTCACCAGGCTTTTAAATTTTAAATTTTAAATTTTAAATTAGCCTTGTGGAACATGCAGAACTAGATTTAAAGGGCTACAGAGGCTCATGTTATTCCAACTACATTTTGATATCCAAATATATATCTCCTAATACCCAGGGCTCAGGAATACCCAATTTGAAATGTCCCCATGACATAGATGGGATTGAGAAAAATAATTAAGTTTCTTATAGACAAAAAATGACTGAATCAATTTATCTGGGAGCTCTAAGCCACAGAGCAAATGACAATGCCACCCAAATTGAAAATCATTTTACTATAGTAACATCAGATATATAGTTATGTTATTTGTGATCATTTTGAATAACTGGTACAATTTTGTAATAGACAGCATCTATTTGTAATCAGTGACTTCTATAAATTATAGTAACTGTCAGCACAAGGTCCTTCTTTCCTGGTACAATTCAACTAACTCTACTTCTTTGTTCCTCTCAACTTGGCCACGCATCACTCCTTTCTGCATGAGCTGGTTTCTCTGGATCTTTCAAGTTTACCTTCCTATCAAACTCCTTGTACCAGCATTCCTTGGATTTAGCTGGCCAGTTCTGAGGTCTCTTGTTCCCTTGAAATGATACTTCAACCCACCACTGGCCACAGAGGTAGATGGAGACAAAGCACATCTCAAGGACACAGATTACTTGTTGGCTTTGAAAGATCCCTCCACATGCAAAATGGCCAATACGAGGTAGTGACTCATTAAATCACAACAGAAATGTAGGCATGGCATCAGTTTAATGTCCAGTACCTGGCATCCATGAGAGGAACCAGGTGAGATTTTTCATCACTGGATGACAAGCTGGAAGAAGCAGCCTTCCCCTCCAAGGTCCCACGATACCCTTTTTGAACACCATCAACCTCACAGATCTTTTGCTTCAACTGCTGGATTTCATGTTCCAACCTACAGAGATGGGAATTACATGAGTTCATCCATTAACAGTATTTCCTGAGTATCGTCACTGGTTGGGACATTGTTTTAGAAATCACTGGGGATTCAGACACAAACTCTGCAAACAGCTTTACCTTATAACAAAAAAAGGTATCACAAAACTATACGGCAACATATAAGGTGATAATAGGCCACAAAAGGGGTTCAGAACAAGTGCTATAGGCATCCAAAAGTTGACGAATTTTATAATCAATGTCAAAGATATTCCCACTGTGTTCCAAGCAAATTCTCAGAGGCAGATGTGCAGGACACTGAGCCCCCTACCCCGGCTTCAATAAAGCAGTTGTTTACTATATATCAGGATCCCACTAAATATTTCTGTTTGACAAAAGAGATCTATGCTTTAAAGAGTTTTTTTTAAAAACCACCAATCCTGGAGAACCTTCATGGTCAAGGTAGTTCCAAATTGAATCTTCAGAAGCCAGTGAAAATTTGGACATTTGGGAATGATGGTGGAGGATTCTTCCAGGTACAGAAAGGAATATGAATAAAGAGGCTAAGCCAGGAAAACCAGGAATCCACTTTGGTTAAAGCAGAGGGTGTGAAAAAGCAAACCAGTGAGAGACCTAGGAAAGCAGGCTGAGTAGCTCAAGAAACTCAGATAAACCATAAACTGTGGAACCAAACATTTCCAATAATAAATGATACATCTAATATGAGGTCAAGTGTCTGTAAGGCTGTTTTCCCACTGGCCCAGGTACACATGAATCCACGGCCATCAGGCTAGAGGGGCAAGCTTGCTAGTAAATTTGGCACCAGAGAACGCAAGACCCAGCTAGGGGTTACAGCCCACGTGCTGTGTGAACTGGGGCAAGTTAATGAAATCTGGGTCTCAGTTTCTTCATGTATCAAATAAGAGAGTCAACTCGTCTCTCTAATTTCCTTCAGATCCAAACATCAGGGATTCTATCTTCAGATGCTAACACACTGCGGTACTGCCAGCTCTCTGATAACACCAGCAGCAACTGACTGCTCTATCTTGAACATGAAAGCCACATTCTTAACTGTCAAAATGGGATTATGGAGTCACCAAGGTCAGCACTCATGGGTTCCATGGGAGGCAATGCCCTGCTTAACTCAGCCCTTCATCTATCTACTGATTAGCGAGCACTTACTGAGCTTCAACTTGCAGAACATATAACATTTTCAAAGGAGGAGGGAATAAGTTTAAAAGAGTGATGTTAGGGGCCAGGTAGTCAGCCAAGAACCAAGGAACAATATTAACAGAGTCTCAGAGATCAGAAGGAAAATGAGCCGGATGTAAGTAGGTAACCGCCAATGTTTATAATTAAGATGACGCCCACTGGAGTTGTTCAAAGACATCCTTGAGGGCTGGCACAGTGGAAGAGACTCCACAGAGCAACAGGATTTGCGAGGAGCCCTGAAAGCTGGGCAGGATTTATAGAAAGGGTCACAGCACACAGGAAGAACCGGCGTGCCCAGGCAGCAGCTCTGTGATCAGCAGACAAGAGGACAAGTGGCGAACAGTTGGGTGGTAAGTAGACCTAGATTCAAGTTGCAGCTCTGCCACTTTCTAACTGCCTGACATTTGTCCCTGATGGTTATACAATCATTGGGCAGAAAAGAAAACAGCAAATGGATTAAATTTTGTTCATAAAGCAAGCCGGCAGGGAAAGTCAAATTCAGTTCTGTTGTCTAATCTGGTTTCATGTGAATTTAGTATTTCACACTTGTGGAACTTCACAAGTGGACAGGTCAGGCTGTATGGCATGGCCTGGCTTAGCCATGAAAACCCAGAGGAATAATAAAACACGAAACACTCACAGAAAACCACAGACGCATCACAAGTAGAGAAAAGACCTCAGATTTGTTGGCCTAAATTAGGTCTTAGAAAGTCTACTCTATTAAAACACATGAAGCTAAAAGCCTCCCTTGTTTAGCTGGAGGAATGCTGACATTGGGAAATCACCTCCATGGAAGTCACACTGTATCCACTATAATAGAGTATTAATACTAAATGGCCAGGGAGCAAAGCTGGTTGACCAAAGCCAGGGACATCAAGCTAATCGCTCACGCTGCATTCTTACTGTACACTGCAGGATACAAATTGAGAGCGTGCCCTCCACTACTTTAAATTTCCTGGGGCTGGAGCTTTGACCAGCAATTTCATTTACATAACATACCTGCAATCATTTTCTTAAACCTCCGACCTATTTCTCTGAAGTAATAGCATTATGGTTTTTTATTGTTATTTGTTGCCGTTTTGCCTGAGGGAATTACCAGAGAGCAACTGTAAATAAAATCCACAGTATAAACAGATCATTTGAAAGGAGGTTGTCATGACCTTTTCAGGCATGATGGATGGGCTCCAGCTACACCTCAGAGTAGACCCTGCCTTATCATCAGCATGGATCCCGGGTCTCTACCAATGTCAAGCTGGGCTCCTAGAAGCCAGCAGACTGGGCTTCTATTGCAGCCCCTCAAGAGGGGCTGTGGGTGGGAGAAATGCTGAGGAAAGAGCAGCGTTCTAGGCCCTCCCACCTGGGCTACAGTTAGGATCTCAACTGACCAAAGGTCTGGAGCTAAGAAAATACACAGACCCCCTGACCTTGTCCACCCCATCCTGTAAGGGTGAGGATACCACAGCTCAATGATAAAACATCTGCCCAAGGTCACTGTAATGCAGGGACTCTGGTTCGGCTCCCAGTGGGTGGACACAGAATATGGTGAGGCCAAAAAGGAACAACGGAGCCATGGATAGGGGAGTCATACCACTATATCTTCGATGGCGGCTGGTCAAGACACAAAAGCAAACATCCACCAGTACCCCAACAAGGGGTCTTCCTGCACCCCAGTCTTACTAGCGGCCGGGAGAGACACAGGAAGTAGGATCCACATGATCCGCAATCCGCCATCCGCACTTGCTAGCCGCAATCCCCAGTCTGCTTCTCTGCCAACCAACCAACCCCTTGCTAGCCACAATCCACCATCTGCTTCTCTACCAACCAACCAACCCCCTAGCATAGCCACAGCAGTTATATCAGTGGCTAGTGGCTAACCGGTAACAGCTGATGGCCACCCAGCCACAGCCACATCTAATAACCGAGCCAGCACCTTTCCACCTGAGATTGAGAGCCTGGAAACTGCTCTCTGCGACTCTGTCCCCACAGTCAGCAAGGCAGAAAGTGCTGGGCTGGGCCATGAAGACCCCTTGCAGGACAACAAATTGGGTGATGTTTGCACTCTAGGCGGCCCTCAGCCCTCCTGAGAGTCTTGACATCATGTCTGCAGGGCTACCAGAAAAAGCATTCTCAAATTCCTGTATTTATTCATTTGGAGAACCTACTGTGTGGGAAGCAGGTGACAGGGGATAGGTGAAGGAAGACAACTATTCTTTCTTTACCATGAAAATAGTGCTAGTTCCTAGTTTTATTTTTCACACCACCAATAGTAATATCAGGAAATCATCACCAAACATGCTCAGAATCATCTGGAGAGTTTTGTTTGGTTGTTTACTTTTTAATACAGTATCCTGGTGATACGAGCCAAGCAAGTAGCCCAACCACAACCACACTGACAAACTTTAAGTTTTCTTTCCTATAGAGATTTTAAGTTTCCTTTTCCTTAAAGTTTCCTTTCTCCCAGTTTTTTAGCTCCTATCCCCCTGCTCCTTAATTATTTCATAAAACAGTTTCTTAATTATAAACAATAGATTGTTTTTAACCTGAATCATGGAAATCTCCTACCCCCTGCTTTAGATAATTACCCTAACACTTGTGATTTATATTTGTTGATTGTAATCATTGAAGCCTAATGTTCTTTCTAATCCATTCTGGGCCCAGCTCCTGGATAACTGACGCCACCTCAGTGACTAGTTGAATGGCCGCAGGCTCCATAAGAGCTGACGGATTTTCCATCACGTAGCCACCCTGCATCAATAGCTTTGAGCTCTGCTCTTTAAGCACTTTTAAATTTATCAATTAAAATCTATTTCTCCTCATTCAGGGGCCTTGGGATACAGATGCCCCAGCAAGGTTACCAGTCCCAACCAAAGAAGCCAGCACGGTCTTCCAGGCCGATCTCAGAACCCCTTCCTCTCATCTGAGATCAGATAGGGCAAGAGTTCCGTGAATCCCCAATAGGTAGGGACAGCTCTACGCCTCTGCCACGCAGGAAGCAGATACAGAAGAAAAGACCTCCTGTCCCTCAATTTCCCATAGAGATTTTATGGGGATCACGTCTCTCAAGGGGAAAACAAGGCAGGCAGGCAGTTAGACAGACATTGGGTCTCTGCATTCTTGCATGTCAAACACAACCCACAGAATGCAACCACTCAACAGACCTCCCCTCTCTGCCCAAAACTTCCCCTTTTTATTGTAATTATTTACCCCTATGAGGAAACAAATGGGTACAAAATACTCAACTAGATTGGACCAGTCACTGACACCTGCGCAGTAACAGCATTACGACCTTCTTTTCACCTGGGCCTCATTATACCATAATATCATACATATGCCTGGAATTTCATTAATATCATTATAACAGACTGAATTCTGGGAAGGAACATGCGTAGTCTAAAAAGATGAGGTAATAGCCGTTTGTCAATCACAGGTGTCAATCAAGTGGTCCCATGCCCAGAGAGGAACAGCCTATTCTAGAGGAAAAAAAAGGAATAAAAACTCCAAGTCCTGGTCAGTTAGGGCCTTTGAGCCACAGCCCCCTCCTAACCCTTTAGAGTGTACTTTCTCTTCTAATAATGGCCCCTGAGCCACTGCTTTCTACTCGGGCCGCTTCTACCGCATTTCCCCGAAAATAAGACCTAGGTGGACAATGAGCTCTAATGCGTCTTTTACAGCAAAAATTAATATAAGACCCAGTCTTGTTTTACTATAAGACCGGGTATAATATAATATAATATAATATAATATAATATAATACTGGGTCTTATATTAATTTTTCCTCCAAAAGATGCATTAGAGCTGATGGTCCGGCTAGGTCTTATTTTCAGGGAAACACAGTACTTCTTTGAAGTGTACTTTTTCTTCTAATAAACTGTTCTTTCACCATTTCATTTCTGTGTCTCGTTCAATTCTTTGCTCGAGACGCCAAGAACCTGGACACCACGCCGAAGGGCCCATCCTCTGGCAAGGTAGCAGCTAGGATTCCCAGTTTTCCTCAAAGTCTGGGTGTGACCTGTGGTGTGGGAACCTAGCTCGGACTCCTCCGGATTTGACCCCCGGTGTAGAAACCAAGCCCGGACACCGCGCCGAGAAGGGCCCACTCTCCGGTAATACTGGAGCCTCCTTTCAAATCCTGTAAATCCTCAGGGTGTGAGAAGTATTGTTCCCTTCCCTACCAGGTCTGGAAATCAGTCCACTCGTCAATCTGTGAACACAGTGGGGGGGAGGGGCTTTACTGTAACTCTGGCTTGTCAGGGAAAAGATGTAAAGCCAATGAGGAAGGGAGGAGGGAAAGAGAGAATGGAGCAGAGTGAGGAAGAGGAAAAAAAGCACAGAAGGAAGGAAGAAGGGAGAGAAGGAAAGAACAAAAGGTGGGAAAGAAGGAACGAGGGAGAGAGGGAGGGAAGAAGGAAAAAGGAAGGGAGGAAGGAAACGGAAGGAAGGGGACAGACCAGAGGGAAAAAGGGAAAGGAAGAAGGAATCAAAGGTGGAAGCTTTCAGTCTTTGACATTTATCAAATATTAAAACATACACATTCCATAAGTCAGTGGGCTAATGGACAAGGGTTGTGCTTTTGTTTGTGTGTTTGCTTTCAACTTTAAACCAATGATTCTAAAACAAGGATCCTAAAGGGAAAGTGAATGTTTAGGGGTATTTTTCTCAGGTTGGTAGAATAAGCATTTGCCTGTGTACTACAGAATATAAAAGCTAAAAAAGAAAATTACTTTTTAAAAAGACAGTGAGAGACTCATTATGCGGGTAAAAAGCACGCAATCATGACGGTTTGCCGTACTTTTCTTTCCCAGTCTCACCTCTCCCCGTCCTTCTCCAGGGCTTCCTGCTCAGCTTCCAGGCCGGCCTGGAGCCCTGACTGCTGGCTGCTGCTGCTGCTGCTGCTGCTGCTGCTGCTCAGAGTGGCCAGCTTTTGTCTCTGCTCGTCCATCTCCAGGCCCAGGGTGGAGCGCCTCTGCAGGGCCGAATGCCTCCTCTCCAGCCGGGCCACAGCGAGCTCCAGCGCCTCCCTCTGCTGCTTCTCCCGTGATTCCAGAATCTCCTTTTCCTTTTTCCTCACTTTTTCTTCCTGACGTGCAATGTTGGCAGTGAATTCAAAGGTGGCTTGGAGCTTCTGCAACTGGCTCGCGTTGGCTTGGTACTGTGCAAGCTGTTCTTCTTTTTCCTCCATTTCTTTTTCTACTTGATAAAGTGTGTTGTCTAAGCCGAGAGGGCCTCTGTCAAGGACTTCCAGCGCTCTCTGCTTTTCTTCTAACAGAGTTGGCAAGTGCTTCTGCAGGAGGTACTGGAGCTGGCGTTCTTTATGTTGCAGCCTATATTCTGCTGGCCTTATCTTCTCTAAATCTTGAGCCACCTGGGTGACATCTGTGACACTATCATTACTTTTTTCCAACAACCTAACTTCCTCTTCATTTTCAGATCTTAAACACTCCAGGATTTCCTGTTCTTCCTCGACTTCCTTTCTCAGAAGGTCCTTCTGCTGAACCAGGTCCTTCTCCAAGTTGGCGAGCTTGATCAGCTGCCTTCGCTTGAACTCTAAGAAATGCAGCTGAGCCCTTTCTAACTCCTCGCGGTCTTCCTCGCCCTCGGCCCGGGCGTCCTTCACCCGCAGCAGGGACTCGCGGATGCATTCCAGGTCTCTCCTCTCCTCCTCCAGCCTCTGCACCTCCCCGCGCCGCAGGAGCGCAATCATCCCCTGCTTCTCTCGGAGCTGCCCTTCGAGATGGGCCACGAGCACAACCTGCTCCTTTTCTTGCTCCTCCAGCCTCTTTTTTTCCAGTTCAAGCTTGGCATATTGTTCGTCTTTTTCCCTTTTGAGCCGGTCCAGTTCTTGAAATATCTGGATCTTCTCGGCCTTCTCGATGTTATTGAGTTCCTGGAGCCGCTGGAGTTCTTCTCTGACCAGGAAGAAGCTCTCTTCTTCTTGTTTCTTCTTCTGCAGCTCGATTTCCTGCTGCTCCCTCAGTCTCTCCTCTTCAAACTTCTCTTTTTCAGCAAGCAGGTCCTTCAGCCTGCTCTCGATGTGGAAGCTGCGGCGTTTGAGGCTCTCCTCTTGCTTGCGGATCTGGAGCTGGACGATTTCCGTCTCCTTGCGCTGACTCTCCACCTCCTGCTGCATCCGCTCTAGTTCTGCCTTGTCTGATTTTTGCTTTTCCTCCATTTCTTCTATGAGTTTCCTGAAATGCAAAATGTTGACAGATCATTTTTTGATCACTGCTCAAGTGTTGCCACAACTTTCCCCTAACTGAAATGTTCTAAAAATAAATATAAAACCAAACCCTTCACTGTAATAAAAATGCGGGAGAACTGCTTTTCTTTTCATTTTCAGCAGCAGGCTGTTTAATTTATTTTTATTTTTTTTTCTTTACTCTGTAACTGTCCAACATATCATTTGCCTAATCTCTTTCAGTTGCCTCTGATATCATTTCTTTGTAGACACTATAAGTATAATGTGTTATGCATGATATAATTTTAAAAGCCCCCTGAGCTCAAAGAGAAAGAACCATGCTCAATTTAAATTTAAATGTGAATAATTTTATTCAGTCCAATGGCTGCAAAGTAACAGAAATTCAGTTAAGAGATGACATTAAATAAAAATGCTTATGCTGCCCTCAACTCATTGGGGTCAAATATCAAAGTCAGGATAATCAACAGTTCATTGTTCCAGCTCAAATAACTACATGCTATTTAGCATTTAAACACGAGTTTAGAAAAAATTGTAATAACCAAATGGCCCAAAATATTAGTTTATTAATATATAACATTGAAATGAACAGTCTCCATTAAAATACTTAAATGCATGGTTCCAGGGGTTACAAGTCATGTTTTGTCTAGGACAATAAACGACTCCCGCTGGGTGCTAAATCAGTGTTTGGAGGTTGGAATGGCCTCCAAAGCAAGAACACAGAATATGTAAGAATACTGATATATGGCCTCCATCTACTGATCCACCAAGGATCTATCATTTATGGTGCTAAAGACTAAACTAATTTATCTGTAACATCTAAACTCCAGATTCCAGAACATACCAAATTTATAGATTTTCTATCGCCTTAGTTTCTACTCCAATATCTACCCTTGATTCAGTTCTTGGATTGTTAAATAGGTCAGGAAAAAGAGAAGAAGAAAATACAATTTTATCAAATAATTATACTCAGAACATATAAAAAACTCTCCAAAACACACACACACACACACACACACACACACACACACACACCCCAAAAGAAAAGGGAGCAAAGAATACAAAGAGGTGAATTACACAGGGAAATACAAACAGCCAATCAGCATAAGGAAAGGAGAGATGTTTAAAAGGGGGGAGGCATAAGACAGGAGAATTGTCATTCTTTCGGCTTTTTAAGAACTCGGCAGATATTTTTAAAGAAGATATACCTTTGAGTTAAATGTAAACAAGTATATATTTGGTGTATTTAATGAGTATATTAAATTTGCCTACTGATTATTTCTCCTTTCTCACAAGTATTTGAAGATGAACTATTTAAAAAAATTCAAATATGAAGTTTGAAAAACTAACAAGCTGAAGAGAAATGACCTACAGTCATTAGACATGTAAACAACAGACACAGAGCCAGAAGGAGATATTAAAACACAGATAAATCAGTTTAGGACATTATCATATTAATCTGCAACTGTAGTAGTATTAAAACTCGTACCCCACATGGCTTACCTTTTACTTTCTAATTTTTCAAGTTCTTCACGCTGTTGCCGCTCAAATTCAAGTCTGATAAAATCAAACGAAAATGAGTCACTTTCCTAAAAGAGCTTTCCTCTCTTTTTCACCCTCTCAATAGTTATGTATTACAAAGCATCAGTTATTCGAGTACTATTTTTCATTACTATGGATTAGCAAGTTTAAATGTATACTTTGCTCTATGACCATGATTAGAAATTAGACATACTTTTGGGTGCTTGAATTCAGACTGAAAAAGAACATACTTTACTTAAAGGAAAACAAACAAAACATGACTGTACTGAAAAAACAGAGTTAAAGGAGACTTGTACATGATAATAAGTACATCTATTCTATGCAGCTTAGTCACTGACGAGTATATAAAAATGTAGAATCTCTACCTTAGACAGATGGGTCCTTTTATAGGGTAAAGACTGCCAGGAAGGAGAAAAAGAGAGAGAGAGAGAGAGACAGAGAGAGAGAGAGAGAGAGAGAGAGAACAGACATCAATTAAAAGAATTAACCAGGAGAAACATCAGGAGAGAAGCAGTTAGGTACTTAAAAGCCAATAGCCATACAGAAATTGAAATGTCTTTTTATACATATCACATTTCAATTTCTTGAAGCAAACACTTGAGTTAGCTCCGTTGTTTTGCACACTTCCCATAATAATTATGGCACTAATAACTGAGTACCAATAATTGCGAACAGTAATCACATTCATATTTTTACTACTTCATAGTTATACTGCACATAAGTTCGTCAAGATGCCCTCGTAATTAGTAGTTATATGATATAGGGATTACTGGGCGCTATATAGATCACGAACAGATTTACCACAGTGGTAGCAAAATAAAGGGAGCTGGGCCCTTGGGAATTTTAAGACAACTTGTTAAACTGTTGGTAACAAAACTTGGTTTCTCCTCAAACACTAAATTCAATTACTGCAAGATTTCACTATTCCTATTAAACAGCATGAACTATAATTCTTAAACTTACACTTAAATGTTCCTGTTGTGGCAGATGGCAGATACATCTAAAAAGTTGAACGATGGAAAAATTCACCATAAATTGTTTTCCTTGGATAATACGCAAATCCAGATTGGCAACAGTTACCTTTCTAAATAAGCTAACACATATTTCAAATAGCTCTGTTACCAACTTAAATTGGGCTAATACTGAGAGTAGGATGTCTGATGGCTTTTGTAAGCAGAACTGAGTGCTATGTTGAGTGATTTATACATGTTTGCTTACTTTGTCTTCCTAGCAAATCCTTAAGATAGCAAATAGTATCTCCATTTAACAGATGAGGAACCAAAGCTTGGATATGTGAAAGAACCTATCCAAAGTCATAATGGTACGTAAGATGTGGTGGAGCCAGGATTTGAACCCATGGCAGCCTGCTTCCAAAATATCCTCAATTAATTCATTTTATGAGCAATGCTCCAATTTGTGATATATGATAAAAAGTATTAAATCCTTCATTTAAACTTGTCACTTAGGGTTATATTTATCCTCCTATCAAATGAAAATAATCTGTAGATTATAGGCATTGCCACCCATGAGAAATCAATCACATAAATACATATAAGAGGTTTTTGCCAATTCCTGAGTCCAGCACATATATCATTATACTAAGTAGGTACAGGGCTTCATTAGAGTTAATATATGATCATTCTCTTTTATATAACAATAAACAGAACCTTGGGAATGTTTCCTAGGAGAGATTTTTAGACGTTGGTACAGTTTAGTCTTTCTAGAGATATTTATATAGTCAAACAGAATCCCTGGATAAAACACTTTAAAAACTAGAGAATTTCCTTAATGGAATTGTCTTTATTTTCTATTTTTATTTTCTGCGAACAATAGCTTAGTGTGACCATCGGCAGACACTACCACAACAATGACACAAGCATGTGGTCATAAGCCAAAAGCTCCTCTGAACATTGGGAGACCTGTGTGCGAATGAAAGTCTATCTATCACCTGAGGACTGTTTATAATGTGTGGGGGCTGGTCTCAGTGTACGACACCCTCACTTTGTTCTCTCAGCCCTAGCGGGTTGACACGTTTCTCATCCCATTTTATAGAACAGAAAATTGAGTTTTAGAGCAGGTAAGCAGCAGAGGGAGGCTATGAATTGAAATTTGGTACTAAAAATCTGTACTGACAACTATAATTGTTGCTAACAAGCTGCATAGTTTCAGGAGGTCATAAAATGTGAGTTTTAATATCTTCATCTCTAATGTGACACTCTGAGTACCTACTTTTTTTAAATGAGCACAGTGTAAGGCACTATGCTACACATAAGGGATACAACAGTCTGTACAAGAGATGTGGTCCCTGCCCCCATGGGGCTCCCATTTTGTAAGTGACAGTCACATAAGTACGGGGGGTTCACCCAGTGTGTCACGAACCAAGACTGAGCAGGAACACAGTGTTATAACACACAGAGCAGGGTACTAACCTCAGAATTTGGAAGTGCCTAGAATCAAGGCAAGCTACGCAAGGGAAGCTATATCTAAGTTCCACCATTCTTCCACGAGCATGACACAGAAATTCAAGAAAAGCTCAATGTAGCCAGATCCTGACTTGTTATGTGGGAAGTGGCAAGACATGAAGTTCAATAGGACAATAGAAGCCAGACAGGGAAGGGCCTTGACATTATATTTAGGACTTTGAATTTGACCTTAAAGATGATGGAAAAAAAGTGCCTTGGAATAGGGTTTTTGAAAAATAGATGGTGTGGTGTTCTGTGGAGAAAAGGTGGGAGGGGAACATTATGAGAAGCCAAGAAACAAATTAGGAGGCTGTTGTAGTCATATAAACAAGAGATAAGGGAGGCAGGTCCTAAGATAACTGGGATAAAGAAATGAAGATATCGTCTGATATTCAGGAGGTTGACTTGACAGAACTTGGTAACTGGTTAATTTTGTTGGGGGTTGTGATGAGAAAGGAAGAGTCGAAGTTGACCCTTAGGTCTCTGGCCATGTTCCACAGGTGGTAGGAAGGCAGAAGTGCAAAACGGCTGAGCTAAGAGGTCAGCACGTCTGACCGCTTACAAATTCTTGTTGTTATGAGACTATGTGATGAGTTATGTAACCTTGGCTGCTGAATTTTACTAGAAATTGAAGAAAATAACAAGGCTGACCTCAAAGGGTGATAGTCAGGCTCAAATGAGATAAGACATGAAAATACCTGTAGAGCACCTGCACATATTGGGTGCTCAAGTGTTGCCTCTTATTGTTATGATACACTGAAATGAGGAGCAGTGCTGGGGATGGGGCCAGCGGAGGGAGGGCGAGCAGTAGCACTGGGAGCTGTACGAGTGCTAGCACTCATGGTGGCGAGGGCGAGGGCAGCTGCCATCCACCGAAGAGGCACAATGTACCTGTTTCTGAGTACTTTGCATTTAACTCACAATGGCCTGTGTGCTAGGGCCCATCATTGCCCCATTTTACATATGAGAAATGGCCATATTGCTAGTAAATGGCAGAATCCATCTTGACTCTAAAGCCTATAATTCTAATCTCCTCTCTAGCCTGCCTTCAAGAAGGTGAACTCAATTTTACATGTTACATCTAATGATTCAAAAGTCATCCAAATTGAGATGTCCCGTAGTCAGGGGATACAAACAAAAGTACTTAGGTCTTTTATCAAAAACAAAAGAGTGGATGAAGCTACCCAAAATGTATGTGTGGACGGAGAATAAAGGAGCTTTAGTGCAAAGTCTGAAAGTACACAGCACTGCAGTGACTGGCAGAGGACAGGCCTTCACATGGGCTAGGGGTGAGGAGCAGTTAAAGACATAGAGAGATCAGGACAGGTAGGCAGAGGAAAGGAGTGTTTCAGGAAAGTAGGGATTAGTAATACCGTATTTCCCTGAATATAAAACCTAGCCAGACCATCAGCTCTAATGCGTCTTTTGGAGCAAAAATTAATATAAGGCCCAGTCTTATATTATCTAAGATCCGGTGTTATATGATATATTATATTATATTATACCTGGTCTTATAGTATATTACATAAGACCAGATCTTATATTATATTAAAATAAGACTTATAATTAATATGTCTTATATTAATTTTTGCTCCAAAAGACACATTAGAGCTAGGTCTTATTTTCGGGGTAACACGGTATGATGTGCTTCAGAAATGCCATTTAAGATAGACCCCAAGGAGAACTCATTGAACTTAGCAACATGGAGGTCACCAATGACTTTGGAGTGACCTTTGTGGATTGGGGCCAGACTACAGTGGGTTGAGGAGTGAGAGGAAAGTGGAGACCGTGACTGTAGATATGGTAGAGAGTTTTCTTGGTAATTTTCGTTATAAAGGGGAGGTGGTAGTTTTAGGATGATGGGTGCTGATTTTGGTAACTGGAAGAGACTCATGTATATTTAAATTCTGGTATAAACAAGCCGTGAGAGAGAGGGGATACAAAACTGGGGCAAGGTTGGGATATCTCAGGGGACCCTGAGTGAGCATAAGAAGAAAGAATGGACAAATGGCTAAAAGCAAGGGCTCTGGAATTGCCTACCCCAGATCAAATCCTGGCACCTATGTAACTATGGAACAAGCTCTCAACCTCTCTTAGCCCGTTTTCTCATCTGAAAATATACTAAAAATAATCCTAGTCCTTAATGGGTGGAGGATCTAATGTTGAGAAATCAGCAGTTAATAAACTTTAGCTATGAATCCTATAGAGTCCACAGTACAGTTCGGCCATTGGGACGGGAAAGAAGGAGGAAAGGATAAATGTAGACGGGATTTGACGGTGTTGTTCTCTTAGAATTTCTATATTCTCTGTGAGGTCAGAAGCCAGGTTCTCTGCTAAGAGTGAGGAGGAAGAGTAGTGGGCTTAGAGGCATAGAGAATATGGAGATTATTTGTAACAGGTGAAGGGGCCATGGGCATGAGAACTGATAAGGATAATAAGCAAAAAGGGGTGGCTAGGTATCACTCAAGCTTAGAAGCCATCAATTTACAAAGGCACCAATCTCTTGTTGCACTGAGGGGAGATGTCTAGGTATATGAGTATAGGTTCAGGGCAGGAATACAGTTCAGTGGTTCCAGCTGTGACTCTGGCAAGCGAGAGAGCCAAAGGACGATCTCAGGTTTAGGAAGAGGATGGTTCAAGTGATAGGGGTGAAGACTTGACTGGACAGGGAAGTAACTGTGTGTGTGTGGGGGGGGAACAAGACAGGGCACACAGGTGAAAGAAAGAAATCAAATTAGTTTCCACAATGAGTTATCCATGTGGAGTCACACAAGATAACGTCAGGACTTAGAAAGATGGTCAAACTTAAAAGGAAATGCCTGGAAGGCAAGTAGCTGACAACAGTTAGGAAAGGCAAAGCATGCAGAAGCAGATGCCAGAGTGAATGGATCAGGAGTGGCCTACGGATCAGAGAAAGGGTGGCCTGAGAGCAGCTTGGGGGAGGGACCCAGTCTCTGGGCTGATGAGCTCACTGGTTCCTCCTGGGGAGAAGATTTCATTTTACAATATGTGACTGGGATGGAAAAGCGAAAAGTATCTGGATCAGTGGCAGCTGTCAAACTCAGATGTAGGTCACAGCTCTGATCCCTCCTGAAGAGTAGTATCTATTGAAAAGTTCTGAGTCAAGAAATCAGATCAATGCTGTACACATGAAACTAATATAATATTGTATGTCAACTATAATTGAAAAAAATTAAATTAAAAAAAGAAATCAAAAAGATATATCCATTCTAATTCTGAATGAAGAAATATAATTTAATTATGCAAATAGGAAACTTAAGTATAACAAATAGGAAAAAAGTTTAATTGCTTTCTAAAACAGTATGTCCTTGATAAATAATGACTCCCATTTCCTCAAAAATAAGAGTAAAACAAGAAAAAAACAAAATATGAAGATGCTCAGTCTTAACTTAAAACAAAGTCCCAAAGAGTCTGAGGAGTGTGTCATAATTACAAAGTTAGGAACTATATTTTAAATATGTGTTGATATGAGCTATTGCCGGTACTATGTAACTTTTGTTAAATATTACATATTTAATAATCATACTTTAAAATGCACCTTTTTCCATAATCAATGATCATCATGCCAAATAGCAAATTTCAATAGATTGTAAAATATAAATGTGAGGATGTTAATATCAAGGACAAAATATCAACTGTAATTGTATTTTAATGTGGCTTCATTTTAAATAAGTGCCATTCACTATCTTACTTCACTGCAATTATCTTGGCCCCAAATGCTAATTTCCTAAATGTTACAGTTAAAAGGAAAACCAAAAAAGATGTAATTTTTGCAGCTGTTTTTAGCATTTTAAAATGACAATTGGAAGTACATATACTGTGTTAGGTCCAACAAAATGCTTGGCATACAACTGATTTTTATGAGAAACAGCTTTTCTTTTTTTTGCATTAAAAGACATCTAGCATCTTTAGGTGTAACTGTGCATCTTATAATTTATATTTCTGTTATCATTGGAAATGAAAAAGCAAGGGGATGGGAATTTCTCACTTTGTACCATTACACTGAAAATAAATTGTAATTATCAAAAAAAGAAATTAAAAATTTATGAACTGAAAGCATAAATATTTGAGATCTTGTGTTGTTCCAGTGGTGATTAATTTGGTACCCCTGATGTTATTTCACTTTCTAAAAGGAGGAAAATGGCTCCTCAAGTCCAGCCAACACTTGAGCCACCTCAAAGGAGGTGGAGGCAGGGAGGGTAATGGAAGCTGAGCTCCAGACTGCAATAGAACTAACTGGAAGGGAGCTCTCACCCAACAACGGAGATGAGCTGAAGGTGAGGCAGTCCCCCACGTGGATATTTTCAGCAGGTGTGAACGGGTAAAGAAAAAAAATTATTGGTCAGTGCTAGGCCTAGATTTCTCCTACGTGACTCATAGGTTATAATCAAATACAGGGATGACTTCATGGTGTGCAACCCCTGAAGCTGCACAGTGCCATGCATTCAGTCGATGCTCTACTGTCATCATCTTTCTGAAATATATGAATAGGAGGTCCCCATTTCTTTATGCTCTGAGCCCTGCAAATGATGTCGCTGGTTTTGAGCAAGTATATGTCATCTAAAAAAAAAACCAAAAAAAAAAACCTGGCCTCTTTCCTGGAATGTTTGGTGGCATTCCTCAGTCCAGATTCTGGTAAGGGACAGATGGAAAGGAGGTGGAAAGGCTAGACTCAGTGTAAGATGGTTCGCTTCTCCCAGATCCTTTGAAGGGATTTGGTTTTGACCACAGTGGGTTCTGTAATAGTTTAGACCAGAATGGCTGACCTTCTCACAATGCTACCACCCTCAGGAACTTGCAATCAGTCTCAAGTCATCTTATGAATGAGCACATTCCAAGAAGACAGGGAGAATCCATCTTAAAAACTAAAGAGAAAATTTGAATGTGGATGCTGGAGTTTGTGCAGGTTCTGCCTAATCAACTCACGGACCCTGAGAACCTTGACATTCTCGATGTTATTTAAAGGCTGAGCAGAAACCAGTTACTGGGCCAAGGCAGACACAGGGAAACTCATAAAGGGGAAAACTGGCCATTCATCCAGATTCCCACTCTTCACAGAAAGGCTTTGTGATCTTTCCCAGGTGCATCAACTCTCATGTAAACTTTCATTAGAAAGCTCAGAATAGCTGCCGTGTAGAGGCAGCTGGAAGTGTTACAGCACTCACTCCCTGTCTCCTTTCACCCCCAAATCATGGTGTAACATGCCAGGTTACCTTACAGAAAGTGGCTTATATATAACTGCAATTCAAGATGTATGTATCAAGATGGGGTCTCACAACACAATTTAATCTAAGAGGTTGTGAAATTAAACCGCTTTTGGGTAAAAGTCAGAGTTTATAACATAAATATCCCTAGCACTCTGGGACTAGTTTTCTACTAAATTTCCAAATCCCTGGTCTAGAAAGTATTCACTAAAGACTTTCCATAGACATAGAGAATATTTTGATGGTTGCCAGATGGGAGGGGGGTTGAGGGGATGGGCCAAAAAGGTGAAGAGATTAAGAAGTACAAACTGGTAGTTGCAAAATAGTCATGGGGATGTAAAGTACAGCATAGGGAATATAGTGAATAACATTGTGATAACTATGTATGGTGTTAGATGGGTGCTACTGGGGTGATCACTTCGTAAGTTATATAAATGTTTAATCACTATGTTGTACACCTGAAATTAATATAATATTCTATGTCAACTGTAATTGAAAAATAAAAATTATTAAAAACAAAACTTTCCAGGATCCCATGTTAGCCTTTGGTATTACAAACGAAAGTGCTCAAAGAAACAAGGTTCACTGTAAAAAAACAAAAACACAAAAAGCAAAACAAAAAACAGTAAAATTCGATACCATAAGCATTTTAAGTGAGTTTCTCTGTAGGCTAGTTCTCATAACAGTATAACTTACTCTAATAAAGACAGTCAGGGCCAAATGTTAAACCCAGGAGACCTATCTGATCAAGCTATAGGATCACAGCGGTTAGAACTATATGGAGACTCAAAGAGGTCATGCACTGGACTCAGCACACACCCCTACATCCTGCTCCCTCCACCCCCACTTTAAAGGTTAAGAGACTGAGGCCCAGAGAGTTTTAGAGAGAGGTCCAAGGTGACCTCCTCTTTAAAGGAGCCAAGAGTAATGCCCACCTCTTCCTACTCCTCCTCCATTCTTACTTCACCTCTGGAATTCCATCTCACCTCCTCAAGCAAACCATGCTAACTTTTACCCCAGAAATAGCTTCCCAAAAGTTAAAAATAATTCACCATACCACCAGCAATTTTGCTGCCACTTCATTCAGGCATGTATGCCACACATCCAGAAACCTTTATCAAGCACCTGCTACGTACAAGGCAGTGTATTAGACTCTGAGGGGAATACAGAATGCAAAAAGTGCCTTTCAGTCTTAAGAATGATTTGTAAGTGAAATAAAATACACATATATATCAATCACACAGAATGTGATGAGCATGACAAGAAAATTCCATTTTAAACAGGAAATAGGATGGAGGGAGAACACTTATGGCTGCAGGGAGGAGAGGAGGCCTCCCAGAGGAGCTATTCCTTCTGAGCTGGGCCTTGACAGATGGACAGAATAACCAAAGGACACAGTGTGATAAATGGAGGAAAATCTACTGGAAAAAAAACAAACAAACAAAAAAAACAGGAGAAGCAAGACAAAAGATACAAGCAAAGGAAGCAGTAAAGAGCCTTGTTTGGCTATTGCTTAGAGAAATAAAGGGCAGTGATAAGAAAGAAAACCTGGAAGTTAGACTGTGGGCAGCATATCAAAGGTTAAGCTGACAGTCTCAGAGACACCTTCCTGGGTGACCTCTCCTTCCACTGCCCTGTGTAGTCCTCTACACAAGGCACAGGATGAGATACAGGAACCAATGGTTCATGCATCCATTAACTCTTTTGTTCAACAGACCACCCATGTGTCAGGCACTGTCCTAGGCACTGTCCTAGGCACTGCGGGTGCAGCAAGAGGAACCGAGTCCTTGCTGGCATAAACCTCCCATTCTAGTGAAGGGGACAATCAACACAATGAGTGTGTTATGTGCTAAGTACTATAAAAAGAATGAAGCCAGGGTATAAAGAAAAGGGGACACTCAGGAGAGATCTGAATGAAGGGAGTGACCATCAAGATGCATCTAGTGTAAACAGGAGGGAGAAGCCAGGCCAACAACCAGAAGACAATGCGTGAGGCACACTGGGAACACAGCAAGACCAGCATGGCGAGAGCAGATGGAACCAGGGGACAGTGATGGCATGAGAACAACTGTGGCCCAAGAGGGAGCCAGGGAAAGACCACCCAGGGCCTATAGGTCATAGAAGGCGGACAGAGCCCGGTCCACCAGGGCTACTTAAGGACAGAGACCTGCCTTAGTTGACTATACATCCTGAGGGCCTTCTGCCAGGCATCTAATAGGTGTTTACCCAATGACAGCGATTGACAGAGCTTTGAAGTCAGTGACACATGAGGCTCACAGCCAGAGTCAAACTACAGAGTCACAGAATACCTGCATGAGGAAGAGGTGGTGTCAGCCAATGCAGAACTCTCTTTGCCTTTAGAAACAACAACTTTTGTTGCATCCCACACTCTCAAGATGAAAATAATTAACTGTAGCAAACGTAGAAAAACAGGTAAGTCCCTTACCACGAATGCCCCATCTTGGTATACACAACCTTTGGTGTTCACAGCCATACACATACACATGAGTGAGAGCCTAAAACAGAGTCTATTTTGTAAACTTTTCCTCTTAATATATACCGTAGACAAATCCCCAAGTCATTAACTATTATCCTATCACAGTTTAATATCATGCAGTTCTATACTAGACATACACCATGACTTATGCAAGCAATCTCATATTGTTGGGCATGTACATGGTAGATGATTCTGACAAAACGGTTTGGTGGGATCTACACTGGGTAGCCCATGGGAAGGCTGGTTTAAGAAAAGCTACATAAATTCTTGGGCAGCGGGAAGACAGAGAGCAGAGAAGGGAAGTTTGAAGATATGAAAAAGACTTAAAATGCACTACAGTTCCTCTGCCTTGACAGTACATCGTTGAAGTGAAGAGCTTTGCAAATCTGCTTCATAAATTTGCACTCCTCTGATATTGTACAGTGAAAGACAAAATGCAAACACACCTAACCAGGCAATGCTTGGTATGTGCGCCTCTATATTAGACGGGCTGAACAGAGGTCTGGGAGCGCCTTTTGTGTCTCCACAGGCCCGTCCGCCCACACCCAGCTCTCCACTGCCATGCCTTTTCTTTTTCAGGTCTTCAAATCTTCCTTCCCTTTATTTCTCTCTCTGACGTCTCTCTCTTCATTCCTCCCCTATTACTTGAACGTAAGCAGCAGTTGCCATCAAATAAAGAATTCAGGTGGGTGTAGACTTAGCTGAGAAAATAGCCAAGTGGGAAAGATTTACATAAGTGGATTAATTGCAACATAATTAACAATTTATGTGAAAAAAATATGCCCCAAAGTATTTAATGATTAAGCAAGAATTGCATTATGATATAAACACAGAATTAAGACTTATGCTCAATTACATGGGAAAAAGTTCACAATAAAATGTTTTAAAAAATCAGAATATAGAACTATATATCTAGAATGATCTCAATTTTATTTTTTAAATATTCTTTATACTGTATAACTATAATATATGTACAATTAAAAATATATATGTATATATATATATGTATTATAAAATATGAGTAAATATTACAAATGTAAATCAATCATTATTTTTTGGTAGAAGGATTGTGAATGCTTGTGATTACTTTATTCACTCCTGAATGTTTTACTTTTTTGTAATAAGCATTTCAATTTATGAGACAGACTACCTGTTTCAAAAATTCTTCTTAATCTACTCTGATTATGGCAACCATTTCATTTCCTTTTTGCTTTCACAAATCTCTGGTTTATTTCCATTTATTTCCAACAATCATGATGATTAACCTTAGAAAATCATAAAATGTAGGGGTTGATGGTGACTAAACATCAGATGTCACTGACGTGGGACACAGCTATTCGAGGTTAGAATTATGGTCTGTGATAAAAGAAGGGAATGCAAGTGCCTCATCAGGGCACAATTCTCTCTTACTCTCACACACGTACGCACACACACATTCAATCAACAATGACTCTCAAACCACCTACTTATAAATGGGAAGACAATAGTAAGAAAATCAGACCCTTTTATTTTACCACTAAATATACAGACCTAGAGTAGACAAATAGTTGCACCAACAGACATAATTACCAACTACTTAAAGTTCTACAAAGAAAAGATAGAGGATGCTGTGAATGAATAACCAAGGAGATGAAATTTGGATTGGGGTTGGTAGGGCCTCCATGAGGAAGTGACATTTAAACTGAGATTTTAGGGACTATGTAGGTTTAGCCATGTGAAGAGCTGGTACACACATGGACGAGTGTCCAGGAGGAAACAGCATGTGCAAAGACCTGAAAGCAAGAATGGATAGGTACAACTGGAACCTTCTACTGAATCAAAAACAAGCTCTAATCAAATGCGTTAAAAGTACAGAGAGCTTATGGTATGCAATCGAGTTAATGTGTTACTTGAAAAGAAAATCATGATGTCAAGTAGGACTAAAAGGAAATCTACTCACTTCCACCCTTGCCCATAACTACCATTCTTCATTTCACTAGGAAGTCTCATTTCCTCAGTTGACCTTTACAATTCAGCTTGCGATCCTGCACAAAGTGTGTGAAGCACAATGCAAATCTAAAGTAACTGAATAAAGACGAATTGTTCTTTAAATTGTACTGCTCATCTTTCTGCCTACTTTGGAAACAGGAAAAAAAGGGAGCCCATCATTTAAAGTGGCTCACAGTAAAATAATATTCAAGGACAAAAAAGGAACAAAGCAAAGGCCGTAATTAACAATAATCTCTGCTAATGAAAGGAAGAAACACACTTCTTTCAGTAGCTTTCATCACAAGTTCCCGATGACTGTGTATCTTAACAAGTTATTTGAAGCACTCTCCAGCAACTGTAAAGTTAGTAAATGATCCATAAAAAAAGCAAGACAACTGAGACAAAAAGCTGGAGAGGAAATCAGGCTTGCAGCGAAGCAAACTTCGGAAAAATGAAGGTCCAATAAAATAAAGCAGCAGAGATAAACACAGTAAATAACCATCAACTAAAACACAGGCTAACTACAAAATCACCAGCTACATAAATATTGCCAACTACATGTATAAAACTTTCATGCTCAAGGTCAGCAAGAAAAAGTAAAAAAGATAAAACAATTTATAAAGCACTAGAAAGTGAGAGAACAGGGTACCATATGTATAGGTAACATAACCATTTCTAGCAGGACATGCAGTCTAGACCAGGGCCTCACCCAAAGCTATAAATCTTACCAAGCATATCTCCAGCTATGACCAGATTCTATTTCTGAAGCCCCTTCTACATTGGCATGAATTAAATAAGGGGGGAAAATGAATTCACTTAGTTCATATTTATTAGATGTCTACTACGTTTCAGGTACTATGCTGGGTGCTGAGTGAACAACAAATTAGATTCTGTGCCTGTTTTCGGGAAGCTTGGAGTCGAGCACATTGAGCTAAGGCTCAACAAAGGGCATAACCCTGTTAGTGATGTCTTATTACTTTCTCCCTAATGTGATGTATTTATACTTTCAGTTGAAGGGAGGGAGGAAGGAAATAGGGAGGAAGAACATAAGGAAGAAATAGGGAAGAGGTGGGGGATAGAAAGGAAAATGAAACTGTTTACTTTTTATATAATTGTTGACAGCTGGTGCTTTGGAAGCTAGTTCCTTCCAGCTTTACATTCCAAAATTCCATTCCTACTCTTAATCTGAAAGGACCAGGAAGGCTGGCGCTAACTACACGCAACATTCTAGTACAGCATGTAGCTCAGCACAGGGTAAATTAGGCGTTTTGTGGAATCCTTGGTCATAATTAGGGTACCCAGGACACACTTCTAGACAGAGCCACTGTTAGCAGGATTCCCTAGTCTAGTTCCTGTGAATACAGCATAGAGCTGTATCGAGTAAGGTGTACATATATTGACAAAGTCCACACTTCAAGAGAATGCCTTTCCAGTTTGCAAGCAGATGGAAACTCTGGTGGTGATATGTACAACCATTCTATAGAACAATTTGTGAACATGTATCAAGAACCTTAAAACTATATACATCCTCTGGTGTAGTATTTCGTTTCCACTTTTTTTCTCCCCTGAGGAAGTAATCATGGATAAGCACAAAGACATAACTACAAATATGTTCACCCCAATTCCTTGTGATAGCTGAAAACTAGAGAACGCAATGCCTAACAATAGAAGACAAGTGAAATGATTTGTGGAATATTTATACAATGGAATATGACATGAATACTAAAATGATGTAGGAAAATACACGTGAATGAAAGAAAAAGATCTGTAAGTGTGAAAAACTCTTACCAATCCACTTTAAACCCACTTTGGTAAAAGGACATATAAATATACATATATATATGTATAAATGTATATCTACATAAATGTGTGTACATATATACGCCCACTCACATACAGAGAGGAAAAGACATAGGTGGCTAGATTCAAACAGGCAGAGGTATAGACTAGAACGTAGAGCAACATGTTTAACTCTGCAGTAATTTCTTCTTTTTTGCTTATGATTTCTAAATTTTCCAGAATGAGGACATTTAAATAAAAAGTTAGGCTAAAAATAATTATCACTCATCTGTCTTCATCCCCTGATTGTTGATGACTTCAGACCATCTTCAGAGTTAGGGGCCTTCTACAACTACTGAGGTCTGTGTTGGCCCTTTTGCCAGTCAAACCGCATCTCAGACCGCGACACTCCATGAAGCTGCTTGGATGGCTCACTAAAAACAGGTCTGATTTTTCACTTCTGATACTGTTTGGTCCAAGCATGGGTGTTTCTCCTCTTCAGAATTTAATTATTCAGATATATCCATTTAAATGAGCTCACCACTGGTTAGTACTTAAAGGGAAATAGAACACAAATGAAAATGCCTTCCTTTATTTTCAAGACTGAAATGAACTTGGATTGTATGTAATTCTGCTTCAAGCACTTTCAAGAAGCTGTGAAAGCTTCGGTATCCTGCCAAATTAGCTGCCTGTTTGCAGTCTCAGAGCAGGACAGCGGAGCCCAAGCAGTGGGCCCGATTTCCCCTTTAAGACTCCATCCCGGCTGAGGAGGAACGTTTCCCCTGCAGCAAAGTTATTTCCGGGCAAAGTCCTTGGCTGGGCGCTTCTCCAAAGTGGAGCTAACACCTAAACGAAGTCACCAGGCTGCTTTGCCTCATCCCAAAATTTTCTGGCACCAAATACCACGCATGTGTGTATACAAATCTCAGTTTCCAGGGAGCTTGAGATGTGGGCCAGCAGCAAGTTCCAAAACTAAACTACGTTAGAAATGAGACACCCAACTTTATGTGCATATCAGTTGGACTGATAAGCATAAAACGTCCTTGGTTAACAAGTACTTTACTTTGAAAAACTCCAACTCTTACTACTATTCAAAGCACAGCTTTTTTAGCCGTGGTTATGTGGAGAATTAATATGTTGCCTGTTGAACAGACAAAAAACTGGGTGCTTTGAAGATAAGTTGGACCTTACTGGATACATTAATTTGTAAACTAGACTTAATTCTTTCAGAGAGCTTTGGTCTAAGAGGAACTAAGAACTAAGCGGTAATTTTTTTAGTCTATTGCAAAAACAAACAAAGAAACAAACAAACAAAAAAAAAAAACCCACATAATTGGGTGTATATGATACCAAAGAAAAAAAAAGATATGCTGATTTGTAATAGTTAATAAAGCCACAAAACATGTATAAAGTACATGTGTGTGAGGGAGAAATAAAAAAGATAGGGCGCAGCTAACCTGGAGTTACTAAAAAGTACACAGGATCCATTTGCAGCACAAGGCACATGGAGACCCGTAAGCAGATACATCCTATGGACTGAGAGCATGTCTGCTGTCCACAACCCACAGCTCAACGTGCCCGCTGTGTGCGAGCTTCTGGAGATTCAAAGATGAGGAAGAAATGGTTCCTGCCCACAAAAAGCCTAACAGAAAAGCAGCCATAAGGATCCAGTTAAATGAATCTGGAAAACACTACGATAAAGGTATGCACGACATGCCTGCCAGAGAATAGAAAGAAAGCATTTGGTTCAAACTGGAGAGGCACAGATGCTTCCTGAGGAGACAATTCCTATACTCACTTGAAAAGTGAAGAGGCCTGGCTCACGGAAGAAGAGTGGGAAGATTCTATAGATGATTTTACAAGATAGATTTTATAGATAGGTTTTAGACAGGCTTAATAACCTCAAGAGAGGTGTGAAAGATCTGTTTTGTCCACTTAAACCAAAGCATAAAGTTCAAGGTGGAAAGTGACAGAAGACAATGTTGGAGAACAAAGTCATGGACGATTGTTGGAGCTTGGCAATCATCCCATAGGCACTGAGGGGCCGGGCTAGAGGAAGGAAGAGTGACCAGGAAGGGCTAAGGAGGAATGCTAAGCTCCACCCTCTGGTTCAAGGTTGAGACAGGATTCCAGAGGTAGGTCCATAAGTCTTTCGTCTGTCATGTCATGGAGGAAGTCAGGAATCACTGTCAGGGCCAGTGATATCACATCTTCTTTACTCATTCATCCATCAATTGAGACTCAGTTTGCTTACTTATCTGAGCTATTATAAGTAGTGTTTCAATGAACATGGGGGTGCATGTATCTTTTCAAATTAGTGTTTTCGTTTTCTTCAGATAAATACCCAGAAGTAGAATTCCTGGGTCATGTGATAGCTTTTTTTAAATTTTTTGAGGAACCTCCATGCTGTTTTCCATAATGGCCTTACCAGTTTACATTCCCACCAACAGTGTACATCCTCTCCAGCATTTGCTGTTTGTTGTCTTTTTTATAATAGCCACTCCAGCAAGTGGGATGTGATATCTCATTGTGGTTTTGATTTCCATTTCCCTGATAATTAGTGATGTTGAGCATCTTTACATGAGCTTGTTGGCCATCTGTTTGTCTTCTTTAGAAAAATGTCTCTCTTCAGGTCCTCTGTCCATTTTTTAATCGGATTGTTTTGGGTGTTTTTACTATTGAGTTTATGAGTTATTTACATATGTTAGATATTAACCCCTTATCAGGTATGATTTACAAACATTTTCTCCCATTCAGTAGGATGCCTTTTCATTTTGTTGATGATTTTTCCTTTACTGTGCAGCACATTGGCCATTTAAAGAAAAAAAAAATATCTTGCATATTTTCCCACATTGACAGACAGCAAAGTTCTCAGAGTGAAAAGGCCCCATGGATTTGCTCAGGGTGGGGATGGAGACTGCGAGAGGGAGTGAGCTGGTAAGAGAAGAGTCTCTGTGGAGAGGAAATTTGAGGAGAAAACAATTCCCAAGGCAGAGTGGGAAGTGATTTCCACTAAAAGACAGGAAAGCAGGCTGGTGCTCAGGAACCTGGGGCAAGAGAGGGAAGGAGCTGAAATTCGAGAAGGGTTCCAACATCTTTAGGTAGAAGTGGTAATGAGAGTTTAATAAAAGAAAAAGAGAGGAGGAGGAGGGGGCTGTTATCATTTATTAAGCAAATACTGTGCATTATGCAGTCATTAAGAAGGTTAAAAGCGACTTTGCCTACGGGAGTACAGTATTAAAAGCTGAAGGAGAAAAGTTTTGAAACAAGTCTGAGAGGGAGGTGCCTCATCAATTATTTTCTAATTCCGGTTTGCTAAAACTGGTCCTACAGAAGTGACAAGGCAACTATGGAGTAGGGACACCGAACTCTGCAGTTTTCACCAGGGCTTGGCCACCTGCTGATCACAGGCTTCATGAATAGTGGGGGCCTATGAGAGGACTCACTACACTGAGATGCAGAGCACCGGGGTGGGAGGGGGGTCTAGACTGAACTGCACAGCTGTCCCTAATGAAAGACACCCCAGAGTAATCTAAGAGTCCCATGTGCAAATGTTACCGGTGTCCTGATTTGTGGCAGGATTCACAAACGTCTTCCCTGTGCACTAAATCCTGCTCTGAGGTGACTCAACCCGTCTGTCTTACTCACCAGAGCCCCAGCACAGGACTGGAGAAATGATGGCCCCTCAAACAGCAGCTGAATGGATGAGGAAAAAGTGATAGAATTTGTGAACATCTATTTTATTCAACAGGAGAACCAATTGAATCCTGTACTTTTGACAGGCTGCACAGACCCTAGCATGTAGTGGCTGACAGAATATTCAAATGCACAGTCACTTACAGGAGAAAGTTCGCCTGGAGCCCAGTTTTTCAAGGTTGTACTCATTATCCTTTACACTTCTTGACAACCTGCTCTTCCTTCTCCTGTATTTGTATTTTGGCTGGGTAGCATGCAACCCTTAACCAATTATTTAAACCAGAAAATGGAAATCAGTATCTTCATTTCCCACATCTAATTAATTATAAGGACCTCATTACTTCCTGCCCTGAAAACCTCTATAGCTCAGTTTTCTTCTAGGTTCCTTCCACTGCTGCCTCAGTTCAAGCCTTTATCTCACATGTCCTTCCCATCACTTCTTCAGTGCCCTTGTTACTCAGCCACCAGAGTGATCCCTTCAATGCAAAGATGATCACTTCTCTCCTTACCTAGAAATACTTTTTGGGTTCCAACCATCAATTGGATTCTGAGATGCATGTGAATGAGCTGGTTGAACTGAACTTGGCAGAACTTGAGAGAAGTCATCAGGAAATTGATCCTTGTTAGACTCATGTTCACCATTTGATTACTACACTTATTGGGGGAACTAAGTTTTGAGATTTTCTTTCTGTATTTCCAAATACTATTTTCTAGATTGGACATTTGAAACAATGGGAGGGGGAAATAAAGAGCACAGGAAAAGCACAACAAACACTACTGCACATCCATTAGGTTGGCTACTATCATTTTTTAAAAAAGGTGCAAAAAACAACAAGTGTTGGCTAGGATGTAGAGAAACAGGAACCCTTGTTCACTGTTGGTGGGAATGTGAAATGGTAAAGCTGCTATGTAAAACAGTATGGCAGTTTCTCTAAAAATTCAAAACACAATTACTAAATGATCTACCAATTTCACTTCTAGGTATATACCCAAAAGAATTGAAATAGGGACTCACACCGTATTTGCACACCCATATTCATAACAGCATTATTCACAATAGCCAAAATGTAGAAGCAACCTAAGTGTCCATCAACAGATGAATAGATAGACAAGATGTGGTATATACATCCAATGGAATATCACTTCCTTAAAAAAGAAAGGAAACAGTTTTGATATGTGTTACAACATGGATGGACCTTGAAGACATTATGCTAAGTGAAATAAGCCAGTCACAAAAAGACAAATACTGTATGATTACATATGAGATACCTAAAATAGCCAAATTCCTACCACAAAAAGTACAATGGTGATTGCCAGGGAAAAGGGGAAGGAAGGAATGGGGAGTCACTGTTCGATGGGTACAGAGTTTCAGTTTTATAAGATAAAAAGAGTTCTGGAGATTGGCTGCACAACAATGTGAATGCACTTAAAACTACTTAAGTGTATACTTAAAAATGGTTAGGATGGTAAATTTTATGTTGAGTGTATTTTACCACAATTTAAAAAACAAAGAGTGAAGAAGTGAGTTACCAAATGCTTCTGAGTATATAGAAAATAGTTCTCTTTTATTTGAGGTCATGCATTTAAATCATAGTCATAAATTCTGAACATGCTAACCATGAACCTGACCTGCAATCTCTCTCCTACTTATAACCCATCCTGCCCAAACCCCAAAGTGCATCTCCCCAAAGAGCAGCTCTGTTTATCAAAAGCAAACTAAAAATCACGATGCTTGGCTATCAGCGTGCCGCTCAGCCAGGCCTCAATCTGCAGGTTCCTCTTATTTCTTTCTAACCCTCAGCATGACTTTCTCCTTCCAGACTCCATCTGTTTTACTCATAAAAGATTCGTCTCCCAGAATATCTTCTCTCCAGTCTGCCACTCCTACTTGCAAATATCTCAGGGCCCAGCACAGAATCCAGTTCATTTGTGAATCTTGGAAAGAATTCTCAAGCAGAGCTGAGGCAAGTGACTTGGGATTCCTCAGGGGTGGGTGTCCAGGACCGAGTCTTTGGTTAATATTCTTCCCTGCTTTGTTCTCCAAGGTAAGGCATGTTTATAGACTTCTAACATCTTTAAGTCCTCAACTCTGGAGAAGAAAGCATTAGACCAGAAGCTTCTGAGAGGAAGGCTCCTGATAAGCCCTGCTATCCCCTCCATACCACCCTTCCCCTGGCTACTTACTATAAGCGACGTGTGGCTATGAGAGAGAGCAGAAAAGAGTGAAAACTGGGGAAGATGTTATAATAGGGGGAAAATGCCTGGCCTCTATAAGGTTTGAGGGTAAGTGGGTTTCTGTTCGTTAGGCGTATGACAGATTCCATGACGCTGGCTGAGGTGATCTCAGTGTCAAGAAAGATTCCTTCTGGACGTCTCCAGTTTTCTGTTGCCCAGCACATTACAAGGTGTGGCTACATGAAAAGAATTCCTTCCTAGGAACTTCCCACCATTCCTTTCCCACTGGACCTCCAAGAGGACATGCTACTTAAGCACTGCTCTTTGTCCTAAGTCACAGATGGCCTTGCATTCACTCTAAATGGGTTCAATTGCATGTGTCAGTTTTCCTAGCAGAGACAACACTGCAACTGACACTGACAGGTTCCACACACACAGCAGACTCTCCCGAAATTCATGCTGAACCGTTGAAGCATCTCATCCCTACTTGTCCATCTTGAGAAACTAACATGCTCAAGTGTCTAAGCACCTTATTATCCAGATTTAAATAACAACCTATTTAGCCAGGATCCAAGCAGTAAACATATATCTTTCAATGTCCTTCCAGTTTTTCATATGGTGCTTAATTTAGGCTGAGGGTATTTATACTGTAACATAAAAAAAGATATAAAGAACATGGCTACAGCTTTAATTTTGCTTCATTTTACAGAGTTGCTGGAGCAGTCAACTTCACAAGGTGTCATCTTATAAATCAGAGCAGGAAATTTTTCTCCAATTATGTTTTAATTCATGGGCAATTATTCTCTATAGCAGGTGACAAGTTTAGGGGAGCATGAAGTCAGGGCGATGAAGTATTAAGTAATTTTAATCTGAATTTTTACAAATGAGTATTGCAGGAGGGGCAGAGACAAAATGTGTCTGTTAACTGAAGCCAGGTGAACAGAAGGCACATTGGTGGCATCAAGAGACTCTCTTCCCACATTTTGCTTAAGGATCCTGAACATGATCTTGAGATTATTCAAAAACCGCAGTGTCATTTGGGAGTTGACCCATTCCACAAAAACACATTCGTTTGCATCATATGCTGTTTTCTGCTACTTCGAACACCCGATACCCAGAGAAAGTTCCTTCTTAATCTGTTTGCTAAACATATACTAAGCATGTTTTGTGACTGACACTTTAACATACAGAAGTTAATAAAACAAGCCTTTGACCCTGAGAAACTTCTAATCTAATGCGGAAAACATTCACATAAGCCGAACTCTTACCCAAACGCCAGCCCACACCGGTCCTCCCTGTCTCCCACACCTCAGGAATGGACACATAATCTTCCCAGTTATTCACATCCAAAACCTGGGACTCACTCTTTTGATTCCTTGATACTCCATCTCTATGGCTACCACCCAGATCCAAGCCATTGTTGCCTTTCACTTGGACGAAGGATACAGCTTTCTAAGTGGTTTCTTGTTCCTATGCTACTTTCTCCCAAGGACACACATACACCCTATTTGTGGTATGCACGTCTTCGGGTCACTCCCTTCTCAAAGCCCGCTAGTGGTTCCCTCGCACTTAGAAAAGAGTCAACGCCTTCCACGGCCTACCAGACCCTGCACTAGACGGCCCTTGACTCACCTTCTACCACTCTTCCTTTTTCTTACCACAGTCTTTCTACTTGCGCCCTCTTGCAGCTTCTCATTTTTAAGCCATTGTGCTTGTTTTGTCCTCTGCCTGAAATACTCTCCTCTCTCCCCCTTTGAGTGTCACCTTCTCTCCACTCAAGTTTTAGATTAAATATCCCCTCCTCAGGAAGCCTTCCCTGATCACTCCATGAAATACTGCTCCAAGACTGTCTTATTTTATGTTGATTTCATTTTTGCTTTCTGCATTTGTTTGTAAATTACCTGTGATTGCTTTTCTCCCACAGCTAGCTGTAAACTGACTTCACTGATGGTGCTGGCAACTGTGCTACTGCTAGAAGCTGCCTGCTTCACAGGAGGGGCTCAGAAAGGACTTGCTGAGAGATGAGTGTCCATTACAAAGAAGAACAAAATAAAGATGACATAAATGTGTCAATGTACCATAAGGAAGGGACACTTACTTTTCATTGGGAGGAGAAAAGCTGGAAACAGCTTGCAGAAGAGAGATCTTACATGCTAAACTTTATAGGACAAGAGAACACATCTTAAATAGCATTGCAGGCTCTGAAACCAGCAAAGGAAGAATCCCAAAGGCACAGCTAGTCCAGGGGGGTCTGAGCAATGAACATGGTACCCGAAATGGCTGGTGCCCAGAAGCATGAAGGGATGTGCTGAGAAGAGCATAGTGAAGAGTCTGAATGACAGTTTTATTTGTTAGACCATGGGAAGTAACTGAAAAGATTTTGAGGATTAAAATTAGTACACTCAGACCTACATTTTATAAACACTGAGAAAAAATGTTTTAACTTAAAAACAAGCAACCAACAAAAAATGGTATCGTGTTTCCCCGAAAATAAGTCTGAGTCTTATATTAAGTTTTGTTCCAAATGACGCATTTAGGGCTTATATTCAGGGGATGTCATGCTGAAAAATCACACTAGGGCTTAATTTCCGGTTAGGTCTTATTTTCGGGGAAACACTGTACCACTTTTAAGAGGACCACATATTCTCCTGCATTGGAAGGAAAAAGGACTTAGATCCCATCTATCATGCAAAAGAAAGAGGGTCCACAGTTGGTGACCCTGTGTCTCAGGGAATAGGCAGACTGCAGAACAAATTTTGGTTTTCAAAGGCACCAAACAGCTATATAACATTTCCAAATTGTTTCAAAGTAAAAGGTACCACCATCAAGGATAATAAAGCTGGTGCCTGGGTTCCAGGATCAGAGCTCAGTTCCAGGCCAGGAGACAACTCCAAGCAAGCATTCTTCATATCCCAGAACAACTGAATTAGTCAAACAGTACTGAACAGATGACTCATACTATGTAAACTGAAATTAACCCTAAAGACCTGCATATTATATTAAAGTTAAACAAAGTGAGCATATGAATTATTCAACCTAGCCATGATAAAAAGAGGTTGCTACAATTACTGTAAGGAATTAAAGACCTACAACAAAACACACCTTTCGAAGTAACGGTAATCCATTGCTGAGGGACTTTTATCAATATGGCTTATTTCAAGACAAATTTATTTAATAAGCACAACTCTCCTCAATAACCACATAATTGGATGGAAGAGCTGACTGGTACAGACAAAGGTTGACACAAGGGAGTCAACCGCTTGCTTATACTTCCAGAAGTTCTGGAAGGAGGGAGAGACCAAGGAGCCTTCAGCAGCCCTGGTGTTGCACTATCTGGCTTTTATTTATTTATTTATTTTTTAATTCAAGCAAGGTGTCACATCTGCGCTTCCGGTAACCTAGAAAATGAAAAAATCCAGAAAGGTGATCAAAGGTCCCTGCCAATTTTAAACTCCTATGATATGACTAGAAAGAAACTCCTTTTAGGCATGTCTGCTTTCCATGAACCAGAGTACTGACTTGCACTGAAGGAGGGAGTGTCTGTGAGACATCGGGCCCAGTGTCTGTGAGAAATGCTGAGCCAGGAGCCACAGGCAATGGAACTGGCTCCAGATCTGAACTAGCCCTCAACTGGAGAAAGGCAGGTCATAACATAGAACATAGGTTGGAAATCAGAGAGACCTGGACTTACACCACAGTTCTAACTACAAAACCATGGGCGAGCAAACCATATAAATTCTATGTGAACCGGGGACAGAGTCATCGTGAGAATTAAGAGAGATAATGGATGTGTGGTGCTTAGCACAGAGCTGGCATACAGTCACTACTAAATAATGACACTTCTAGAAGATGTTGTCAGTTTTAGCTCACTTATTTAGCTAGTAGATTTACCTGCACTGTTTTACATGAGATTCTCCTTATAGGAAGAATAACCTTATGAAACTTCACACACCTGGAAAGGACCCCCAGAGGCCTTTCATCTAGTTCCCTATTTTTAGACATTTTCACCATTACCAACATTTCACTGATGAAACACCGAAGGACTTGAGTAGTTAAGCTGATTATCTGAGGTCACTCGCCATGAAGTCCATTTAAAACACTGTATGTTAACACGTTGCGTATGGATCACGAGAATCTTCACGAGGGATTTAAACCCCGCCGTACACAACGTGTTAAGTGAAATAAGTCAGACAGAGAAAGAAAAATACCATATGATCTCACTTATATGCAGAATCTAAAGAAAAGATTAAGTGAATGAACTAATCAGAAACAGTTTTGGAGACATAGAGGAAAAACTGAGGGTTGCTAGATGGGAGGGGGGGTAGGGTAAAGGGGGAAGGTGAGGGGATTAGAAAATAGTCGGTAACCACAAGATGGCCACGGGGTTTTGAAAATTAATTTGGGGAATGTAATCAATAATGTCGTAAAGCTTTTGTAGGGTATCCAATGGACACGTGTCACATCTGGGAGACCACCTCAGGGAAGATGTAGATGCCTGATCACTGCACTGTACACCTGAAACTGAAGCTGAACAATAATGAATGTCAACTGTAATTTTATATGAATATATATATATATATATATATATATATATATATATATATTTGTTTTATATATATATATATATATATATATATATATATATATATATATATATATATATATATTTGTATATATTTGTATGTATATGGTTACAGGACACGGAGTACAGCATTAGGAATAGAGACAGTGGGAATGTAATGGCTGTGTGCGATGTCAGAGGGGTAGTGGATGGGGGGAGAGGGGTTCACACAGTGTGAGGGATATAAATGATAAACGTCTAAGTTTTGCTTTGTCTTGTGCACCTGAAACTAATAAAATTATATTTTTAAAAAACAAAACAAAACACTATTGTTTGTGTCCTCAGGGGACCCCCCAGAGCTTGGAAGTTGTAAACATAATTTTCTGGGCTATATTGTGCTCTAAGACTCAAAGCTGTCTCTGTTATTACAATAAATTTATAAAATGAGATGAAAGTGCCTCAGCCAAAGAGAGATCGTGCACTGAGTAATCAAAGTGCCAGCTCTAAAATATTAGACAGTTATGAAAATGATAATGAAGCTTGTAGCAACCCTCACTAATGATTATGCTGTTCAGCAAAATTTTAAAAAATCAGAATATGTAATCTCATTTATGTTGTGATTATAACTAAGTAAAATTATGTACATATATAGCAAGGGCTGGAAAGGAACCTGGAAAATGACTACGGCTGATTTGATAAGGAGGCGCGATTGCATAAGTGTTATTTTTATCTAGTGACTTTAATGGAGTTGACACAATAGACATCATCACAGTAATAATCACAGGAAGAAGACACTGCTGTTCACTCACCCTGGGTTGTATAACATGACTGTGGAGAGGTTCTCACAGGACTTCGAGAGGTCAGTCATGGACAAGCTGAAGGAGGATAGAAGGCCACTCTAAGAGCAGACACAGGGCAGATCGGTTACCTTAGCAGATAGAGGCCAGTGCTCTGGACTTAATGCTTTCAACTTGTGAGAAACAATGAAGGGCATACACTCCTCATGAGCATGCATACCAGCTGGTCTGTCTGAGTGTGGCACATCAGGGACAGCCTCAAACCCAAGCCTTCAACTAAGCAGAGCAGGGCCCTAGCATACTCGGACTGGGCAAACCAACCAGGAACTCCGCACCCTGATGGTCTCCCTGACCACGCTGCATTAAAGTTGAGGGAAGGGCATGACATCGTTATCATCCTCATTCCCTGGCAGGAGCACTGTCCTGTAATCAGCAACACTCAAGTACGTTTACTGAGTGATACAGATGGACAGGGGACAGGGGACGAGAGACCAAAAAATAAAGACCTTGACCTGTTTTGCTTCCATGGAAAGCTATTGGCAAATTTTCTGCAACTGTGGACTAAGAAGGATCCTCCAGGGAGATCCTGGGTTGGAACAGATAAGAGGCTTCACTGGCTAGAACGAGCAGCCCGGACAAGGCTGAGGTTTGTAGCTTTCTCGTTATTTCCCATCTATAGCACTGGCAACCTTGCGCAGTCCTTACAAAACTAGGCTGAGATGTGGGGCTGTGTAACTCTGGCAAAAGGCAAACACTTCCTGGTTGGGAGGTCAAAGCTGCAGCTCAGGGCTGCACCACTTGTTGTCCCAGGAACAAGTTTGTCTTAGTTTCTCACCATTATCATCTGTGACATGAGAGTAGTAGCAGCTGCTGCACAGATAAAGCAGTAGAATGTATGTGGAAGTTTTGCCCAGTGCTTGGCTCATAGAAATGTTAGCTACAGTCTTCATTATCTCCCTCAGTCTAAGGACACCATGATGTCCCTAGGTAGATCTCTCTCCATCTCATTTTTTTCCCTCTCTCTCTGGTCCCCTAACCACCTCCCTCATCCAGCATTTAAAGTGCCCTTGGATATCCCCATCCAACCAAGATAAAGTGTCTCCAAGTTGTCCTAAACTCACTCTCTGCTTCACACCCCAATCAAAAGTCCTATTTAATATGGCTCAAAACAAAAAGTGAGCAAAGTTTTGGATGAAAGTGATTCTGACATTGGATTAACTACTAAATAGATGCTCATAAATGGAAGCCACTCTCTACTTAATGCACAATGATGTCCAATACCTTTGTGGGGGTGTAGGGTTGAAGAGAAGGGTCTAGAAGGAGCCATTTCTCCTGCTCTGGACTTTATTGCTAGCCCTCCTACTTCATCAGCCAATCATCTGCTGGGAAACTAACTCCCTAGAATCAATCCAGGCTCCAGAATGACTTTTCTGGTTCTGTACTCCAGAAAATCAAACTTCTAGAACCAGAGTGGAGATACCCCCAACCCCAGGCCCAGGCCCAGGCCCAGGCCCAGGCCCACGCCCAGCCCCAGCCCCAGCCCCACCTGGATCAGAGTTAGCTCCTGGAGATTTCATGCAACTCACCTTCCTCTTCTCCCTGAGCTTGGCAGCCTCCTTTGGATGGTTAAAGCGAAACATATTGGTTCTGCCCAAGAGTATCACGGCACCTGAGAACACACAAAGACAATAATGAGTTTACAGTTAGCAACCTGGTCAACTGGCAACATCAGAACATGGAATTTTACAGTTCAAATGCAATTTCCAGTGCACTATAAAACAATAATAATAAGGGGAAGAGTTAGTCTCAAAAGTCTGCTTTCATAAGCCACTTTTAAATCTGCAAATACTTTTATTTTTACAGCCAAACGTTGCAAGACAAATGTTACCCAAGGCAAAAGTAATAGATCCAAGTATTAGAATATATTATAATATTTAAAACTTAATATTCAGGTAATTATACTTTTTATTATTGAGAGAGAAAAAGGAAATCAGTTCTTCAAAGAGATGCTGTATTACCAAGCAAAACATATGGTCACAAATTTAGGAAATGTGTTTTAATGCCGGTAAATTAAAAACTTCAAAGGAAAGTGTTTTTAAAAGAAAACATGGGGAAATTGGCAAAGTACAGGTAACTATTACTAAAATCTCCCTCAGAATTTGACAGGAAAGAAATTGTGTACATGTAGTTTTACATTTCCATGTAAAAACACTGATTCTTGTTAAAACCTATTAAAAGAAAAACTCCATCTGATTGACCAGGGTCCTGCTTATTCAGAAAACAACTACACAAGGGATAAAATAATTCAATGTAAATTCCCAAGGGTAACAAAATCTTTGGGGAAGCAGGTGGCAAATTTCAGCTTGATTAAGCAAATTATCAAGCAAACACTTTCTAAGGTCAGAGCTGTCGAAAGCTGGCAGAGGTGCCACGAAAGGCAGTGAGCTCTTTGTCACTGGAAGCATCTAAGGGAAGCAATGTTCCAGAAGAGATTCAGGTGTCAATGGGACTATCTTATCTGGTCCCATCGACACCTGTGAGTCTACCACATCTCGGAATGGACCTCCAGGTTCAATCTTTGCCCTGAAAAAGAATACAATTGATTTGTGAAGACAAAACACAGATACTAGAAGTCAGCCAAGAAGGATGACATATAATGAAGTGTCGGGCATCTAAGTGATGAGTGCAGGCTGCAGTAGGTGGGGACAGACTTTTGCACTGAGGAAATAAGCTGGGACAGGTAGGGGACAAAAGAGGTGCTCCAAATTGGGGTAACCACAGGCAAGGGCTAAGCCTTAGACAGAATAGGCCTGCTATGTCTGCAGAGGGGAGGGAGTCAAGACCACCCAAAATGCAGGACATCTGAAATAGGAGCAAGAATCGATACTGGATAGATGACGCAGAAACAGATTCTGAGGACCTGGAGAACCAGGATAAAGAATTTGCACCAAAGGTCACAAACGGGTCGCCAGAGAAAAATTCAGCTCAGAGATGTGTTTTGTGTGTCCTGTGCAATGTTTAAAAACCAAAATTATTACTTGCCAACAGTTAAAAATCTGCAATTTTCACATAAAAGTCTGAGTTTCTTTCTGGATTCCCTCAAAAATCAGAAGATATGGTACGAGTAGATCCATGTTGCCACTTGGCAAAAATCCCTGGGCCCTGATGGCTGCCCCCTTTTGACAGAGCACGTGACTTCTGGTTGACAACAGTCACCAACCCCCCACTTGGGTATTATGTCTACCTGGACCCTGCAAGTTTACATCATAACCCCAGACAGCTATTCTGGAGCTTCACACCAGTTTATCTACCTGCCAATTCAACAAGTTGTCTCAGATTCTCAAGAAGTTTCAGACTCAGTAGGGTTAAAACCTAATAGGTTTAGATCATAACCAAGGGACAACCGAAGGGTTGATTCTGGTGGTGGTTATTATGTAGTGGAAATAGAGTCAGTACAAAAAGGAGAACACAGTTTTAGGAGACTCAGAGGGGCAGCAGGGGATATTATCCACTCTACAATCTGCTTATCCCCCTCATATAAAATTACACTCATATGTTTTCCAATTATGGAAAAGCACCATTACCATAATTAAGAATGGTGTTTCCCATGCCTTTTATGACTAGGACTCAGAACTATGTGCCACATAGAGACTCAAAAGTTAAGCAGCCATGTCTAAGATATATGTATATTTAATGCTCTTAAAGTGACATTAGAGATTAATAAGGCAATCGCATTTGAGGAGTTAATTACATCTAATCCAATTCTTCTTTTTCTTTCTGTTAATCAAATGCCCAGCCATGCAAGTTGAAAATTGCTAAAATATGTTAATGGAAAAATAGAATAGCATTTCAAAGACATATTTCATATCATATTAAATCACTGAAAATAATCTTGCCACCCATGTATTTGCATGAAATACATATAAAAATCCCTTTAAAGAGTTATAAAAGGAAACAAAACTACCCATGACCATTCCTGTTGCCATCTAAATAATGTGTGTAAATTATTGGCACACAAAGAGGGCTCTGGTAAAGCTAGTTTCCTTACATTTCCTCTATTGTATTACTCTACTCAACAAACCTACTGACTAAAAATTTGCTTCATTTTTACATGATACTGCTGTTCACTCAACAAATACTTAATGAACAGTTACCATATGCTAGTCACTGGTAAGCACTGGGGATACAGAGTTGAACAAGCCAGATATATGCCTTGCCCTTATAAACAAGTACGAGAAAGAAGTAAATAATCAAGTAATTCCACAAATAAATGCAAAGCTGCAACTGAAGAAGAGATATCCTTCCCAGTGTTGAAAGAACAAAGAAGAAGGGAGCTGATTGCAGGAGAGGTTAAGAAAGGATACCTTTGGGGAGGTGGTGCTTAAGACAAGCTCTGAGGATTGGGGGGTAGGGGGGGTAGCATACGTAAAGGTCCTTTAGCAAGAAAAGATGATGATGATGATGACTGATTGAAGACAGCTGCACGTCTATAGCAGAGGGAACAAGGGAGAGCACTGTACAGATCAGGCTTGACAGAGAGGGAGCAGACCACAAACAATCTTGCAGGGTGTAGTAAAGCATCTTGTATTTCATAGAAGCGCAATAGGAAGACACTGAAGGGCTCTGTGCAGCAGCATTACATGGTTAGATGTGGGTTTCAGAAAGGCCATTCTTTCCACTATTTGAAGAATGAACCAAAGAGGACACGAATAGATGTAGATAAAAAAGGTAGGAGGCCACTATAATGGTCCAGGTCAAAGATGATGGTGGCTCAGAATTGGGGAGGAAGGGTAGAGAAGGAGAGAAATAAACAAGTCTGGAAGATATTTAGGAGATAAGATCAATAGTACTGAGTGATGGTCTAGATATACGAACAAGAGCGGTGAGGAAGATGTCTCCCCAGGTTTGGCCTGCAATAATTAGTTGGTTGGGGAGTGTTCACACAGACTAAGAACACTAGAAAAAGACTAAGATTGGGTTAGAGGGGAAATCATGAGTTTGATTTTAGACATAATTAATTTGAGTGTCTTTGGCAGGCAGAAACATGAGTCTGAAGCTCCAAAAGAAAAAAGCCTATCAAGCTGTCTATCTACCATCTTACCTACTACCTACTTACTCTCAAATATATATATATATAAATATTTAAGTATATAAAACACGCCCATACACCACACATATATGTGTACATATTTACCTAATACCTGTATATACATATATACATATATCTGCAGATATTAGGTATATATGCATACGTGTGTGTGTACATCTCTCTCTCTCTCTCTCTCTCTCTCTCTCTCTATATATATATATATATATATATATATATATTTGAGAGTCATCTCTAATGAATGAAGCCATGGGTGTGGGGAAGTCACCTGAAGAGAGAATGGAGAGGTAGAAGAGATTGGGCACCTTGGAAAACGCCATTGGGGGTGGTGGCATGGAGGTCGGAACTGGCCCTGGTGATCAGTGAAACTGTTATGATAGTGGTGAGAAGCCAAACTAGACGGGCTGAGGAGTGACTAAGAGCTAAAGATCTCCTGAGTCCAGACAACTCATTCAAGAAGTCTGTGTATGAAGAGAAAGACAGAATTGGTAGTAGCTGGAGGGTGGTGATAGATCCCATGGGTAGTTTGTTTTTGCTAAAAGGAGACTCATGGGTATATATTAAAAAGCAATACATGAGCTGAAGGAAAAAAAGAATAAATGACTGAGAATGACTGATGGTGTAAGGTTTCTGGGTGAGACCCGGAACCTGTGTGCTGCCCAGAACCCTTGGGGTGGCCAAAAACGAGTCACTGCTTAAACTCTCCAGAATTCAGTCTCCTCATCTAGTCACAAAACTGGATACTTTCTAAGGTTCTTTCCAGATCTTAAATTCCATTTAACTATGAACTACTCCTTGATCTGAGGTTAATGTAATTAATCACAGCAGATGAACTTTTTGTGATGCACTTAATCTTTAGCTTTTAGAGTATGTCTAAATCTTGAAATATATGATGGCTTATTTGCAATTACTTCAGGGCCTGTTAAATACTTAAAGATAGACAAATTCCAGATGGTCTTTAAAAGGGATGGAGGGGAAATGACATTGTAAAAGGGTAGACTAAAACACTCGTTAACAACAATAAAACCTTCATTTAAATCTCTGAATGAAACCACTGAAATTGGTTTCACATGACATTTTCTATTTTAATATTTCAGGTACACTGAAAAATGTTAAACATGTAACCATTTCTAGTGATTTTTAAGGAATATAATGATAACAATTAATATCACTATAATTACTTTTTTCAAATTTTATGTGAGATTTCCTAATTCTGCTAACTACACAAATAAAGCAACTCTTTTTTTTTTTCTACTAAATGTCATATGAATGTTTTTGAGGTGATGATGTATGAATTATTTCATTCTGGGTTACAATTAATAGAAGCATAAAAGACAACTATATCCTTAAAAGTGCTTAGTCCAATGTAATATGAGCTTAGAGGACAAAAAATAGTGGGCCCTTTGAAATTCTGCTTCAGGGCTTAATACTGTAGAATCCGACCATCCCCCATACACACAGACAGGTTATAACGCACTGCTAAAGTATGCTCAGGAAAATAGAGGTTTTCATTTTAGATACAACAATCAAAGGCAAAGCTCTGTCTAAGAACATATAATTCTCTGCAATGGTACTGAATGAGGGGTTGGGGTGAGGTAGGATGGATGGAGTTCTTATTTCATTTCCTGAATCAAGCAAAAACAAACTAGCTTGTGTGACAATTTCCCTTCTGATTTAAAATGTCTTTAAAATATTTATATTAAAACAGGTTACGATGATGGTACTATTTGGGGGACCTGATAAAGAGAAAGTCTAATTTCCACTAATATATGCCAGTACTTAAGAACATATTAAAGAATATGTCCTAGGGCCTTGAACTCTTGTGACAGTGACTTTTTTATTTATGATACCTGTATTATAGTATTTTTTCTCCAACTCAAAAAATGGCTTTGGGCAGCAATATGGTGAAGATTAAGATCCGCCATGGTGACTGTGGTGGGTGAAACAATTTCATGTGAATATTAATGAATTCAAACAGGCCACATGGCTTGGGGTTGAGGCTGGCTCGGATGATGATAGGCACTTGGCATCAAGGATAGCGGGTGTCAGTCTCACAGCATGCCATCAGATCATCAGTTAGTATTTCTGAAGGACAAGAAGGCACAGGACGCCTTACCAAAAAGCCACATAGGCTGTCCTTTCCTTTTCAACATTTATAATTCACATATGGAGTTACAATTTCCAGGTTTAGATAAATCATTTAAAACCCTTGTTTACTCCTGGTAAAGTAAAAATGGCAAACTTAGATTATTGGACTTAGGAGAAGAAAATAGATTTTCAATCTTTGTTACTAAGGTTTCCAAACAAGTAATCCATCAAGAATGATTTGCCCAATTGTGTGCACAGGCTGAATGTGGAGCTTTGTAAAATTTTCAAGATGCTCCAGTGTCACCGCCAAAGAAATTTTTAGAAGTGTGAGGTAGGGGGAGATGTGGGATGAGTGGGAGCTGAATTTTTTTCCTTCTTAAAGCCTCGGAGGAGATACAAAAAGAGTGTGTGGAACAGTTTTCTTCCTTCTGAAAGAAAATGTAGAAAGTATATGAAATAATTAGAGGGCGATACCAGACAGCAGACAATGAAATGATAAAATCTAAGGGACAGAATGGAAAGCATTACACTAACTGGTCAAGCTATTTGTAACTTTCTTTACTTCATATTTTTCACCAGTAACACTACTTATTCTGTTAGTAACAATCTCAATTATTTAGTTCTAGCCTCCCACACACTCCAAGCTGTCTATATCCCATTGTTCCTTCTAAAACAGTTCTTCCAAAACTGTGTCCCTTCTCCCTAAGCTCCAACAGTCTCGTACCGTCATCAACCCCGTTTTGTTACTGCGCATCTCCAAGCCTCCATTGGGGCTACACAAACACTATACTGTCCTTCGCCTCTGCAAGCACTTTCCACAGAAAATTCATGCCAACAGTCTGGGATTCATGAGCCCTACAAAGCAGCCGTGACTCAGCAGCCTTGGTCTCCCACTACTCCGGCTCCCACCTCAGCTGCTTTCTTTCTAGTACAGTAGTACCTCGGTTTTCGAACATCTCCATTGACGAACATTTCGGTTTACGAACGCCGTAAACCCAGAAGTACATGCTTCGGTTTTCAAACACACCTCGGAAGTCGATTATGTCATGCGGCCTCTACTGAGTGCAAGATCCTGAGGCCTAGCTATTGGCTGTTTTCAAACATTTCAGAACTCGTCTTCCAGAATGGATTACATTAGAAAACCGAGGTACCACTGTATTTCAACGTTTCTTCACTACACACTTTTGTCAAAGCATATCTAAGTCACTTTTGCAACATGTACCATTATGGCAAATACATTCACTCACTTTAAAATTTGGCTTTGGGTAAATTTCTTCTTGTTTAACAGTCTAAAACCACCCTATGGGAGGAATTTTGGTTCTGTATAAGATGGAATAAGCACATTCAAACCCGTCTCTCCCACTGAATGCCACTGACCATAGAGGCAGCAGTTTTCTGAGAGCCCTGAAAAATGAACAATAGCAGGTAGGTTGAAGAAGACCAGGATCTGAAGTACCACTCAACTGATGGTGAATTTACCATTTCTTTCCTCCAGTGTTCCCTGGCTTGGTCTAGGAGTAAATCCAAAAGTTGACATCAGTGCAAATGAGAGAAGTTCAGAGAGCCCTCCAGTTCATGTTTGAGGAGGAAGGAGAGGGTCCCCTGGCAGCAACAGCGGCAGAAGCAGGGGGCCCACAGATGTTTCAACCTATGAGGGAGGAGGAAATCTCCCTCTAGTCACAGGAGCTATGGTCCCCAGGAGGGTGGGGAACACCCCTGTTGTTTTTTCCGTTCTCTGTCCTCTCACTGCTTGGCCATGGACATGGGGACAAGTGCAAGAAGAACATGAAAAGTAGTATGAAGCTCCATACTTGTAGCTAGATGACAGAAAAAGAAAAACCCTTGGGAGATGGTATAGAGCGAAAAGTTCAGAAAGGCATCCTTGTAGAATTGTTTATGAATTCCTGGGCCATCCCCAACTGTGCATGCATGGATCTGATTTTTAACAGCACATGAAGACTATGAGAACTGAATTAAGATGTAAACCACTGCTCAGATCCCAAACTGGCCACTGGGTAGCACCCTGATGGGACAGACTAGAATAGTAGCGCAAATGCTTTGAAAACTGAACTGGCATTGGAACTCAAATCACAACCCACAGAGGCTGTGATTCTAACTTATGTCTGAATCCAACCAGGTCAACTGCCTGCTAAAAATAAAACCTAACAAACAAAAATTAACATTTCCCATAGAATTTAAACAAGACCCAGAATCTCATAACATGGTACCAAAATATCCAGGATGTGATCTAATATCACTCAGCATATGAAGCACTGGGAAAAATCTCCATTTATGTGAGGAAAAAAAAAATCAACAGATATTAATGCTGAGATCACAAAGATGCTGGAGTTATTTGATAAAGACTTTAAATTAGCTATTATAAAAGTGTTCAAACTTAAGGGAATATTCTTGAAAGGTAAAAAGGTTTCAACAAAGAAATAAAAGATGCAAAGAATAATCAAATATTACAACCAAAAATACATTAACCAAAATTGAAAAAAAAAAAAAGCCTACTGGATGAGCTTAACAGCAAAATGGAAATGACAGAGAAAGTGGGTCAGTAAACTTTGAGACAGATCAATTGAAATTATCTAATCTGAAAAGCAAAGAAAAAAGTTTACCAAAATCAAAAATAAGTAAACAGAACTTCAGAGACCTGTGGGACAATACTAAAAAAATTAACAGTCATGTAATTGGAGCCCCAAAACAAAAGGAGAAAGAATATAATGAAGAAAGAAAAAAAAAAAAAAACTAACCAAATAATGGCTGAAAGTTTCCTAAATCTGGAGAAAGATATAAACCTATAAATTCAAGAAACTTGGCAAACCCCAAAAAGGTAAATGCCAAGACACAGTGTAAAACCACCCTATGGGATGTGAAGTTGAAAATAAAATTTAAAAAGGAGCAGACAGAATATGGCAAATAGATGTGATGAACCAAACAAGAAACTGACAAATGGTTGTCTCATGCCCAAAGTCTGGGGCACCAAGGAACTGACTTCAGTGTGACTAGCTTTGGTCAGCTGCTCTCATATTAGAGCGGGCATCAGAATCACTTGCAAGTGTTGGAAAACAAAAAATAGATTGTTGGACCCCATCCTAGATTTTCAAATTCAGTAGGTCTAGGATGGGGCATTTCAAAAAGTTTCCAGGTAATGCTGATAGTCCTGGCTGGGGACACACTTTAAGAATCACTGGCTTTGGGGACACACTTTGATATTCAAAAGTATCTGCTGAATCATCCACACGCAACCCAGATTTGCAGGTCTCAAATTTGAAGAAGAAATCTACTGAGTGCTTATGGGCAAGTGCAGGTGAGTCAAATGGGCGAGAGGGTAGACACTGATATCTGCTGGCTTTTTGTAGTGTGTAAAAGGTCTCTTCTGTTCACTAGGTATCTTGGCTAAACTCCTAGAAGATCTATTTCCTTTTCTAGATCCACAAAAAATTATTTTTTAATTTGCTTCTGAACAACTCACAGGAGCCTGTCAGCAAATGAAAATTTTATCCAAGACTCCTGAGCTTCACTCCCCAGACAATCACCTGTTCCCTCTTTCTGAGTGCTTGAATAGACGCAAATATATTTTGACACTCAAGCATAACACATTCAAAGGCACCTAAGTGTAAATTCCCCAAATGCAGCTTCTGCAGCACTTTAAAAGGACAGTTGTATGTTCAATGTCTCTGACGAACCAGCAAGAAGACCAAAGGAGTTCACTGATATGAACAAAAAAGTAATTACATTTAACAAATTTCAGCTTTAAAATAACATTACTACAAAAAAGAAAAATATAATAGTCAAAATAAGAGATATTTCCTGGCAATTGGAGGACAGTTTTTAAATTATAACTCAATTGATTTTTATAGCATTTCATATTAAGTATATGAAAAAAAAGAAAGAAAAAAGAAAAACCTAAGCTAAGGTCTGAGAACAACTCAAGGCCTATGAACTAGACTCCAAGGTCAAATTCACACTTTTTTCTCTAGCAATTGCCTCCTCTTTCTATGGAATCACAGGAGTGAGGAAAACTAAGTGTCAGAGAGCATGCCAATTGAAGAGCATAGTTACATGCAACGCTACATATCCATGCACTGTTTCTGGAAGAACTCAAACAAAAGGAGAAAAGCTTCATACACAGGCTTAAGGCAACATGTGTTATATATGTGATCATATTTAACTCCCACGGTATTAGCAAATGCTTTTCATTTTAGTGACATTACCAGATGAAAGTATTCCTGCAATTTAAGGCAGGGGATGTACTGTTTATGCAATCTGAAAGAAGGAAGGCTGTTCACTGACACAGGTAAAAATTTCCCCGCAATGGTGACAATTTGCTAAATATAGATAAATCTCCTATTAGTTGATAGTCACAAGTGCCTTAAGTGATTTAGATAAAGAAGTGGTAATTACTACATGTGCTTTTTAATGTGACAGCCAAACTAACACATTTCCAAATGAACAGTAATTTACTAATGAAAAGAGACATTTGAATACCAAATATCAGCAATAAACTGAAAACTGATAGTAAAAAGATAGGGAGCTGCTGGTAGTGCAGGGTGAACAAGGAATCCAGTCAATGTGGAGTTAACATGGTTGGATCACTGTAACTTGGATAAACATTTATCTGTAATTTCTGTTCTTGACAGCTTTACTTAAATCGTTTCATGAATAAAAGCCAAGGAGTACGAATATACTGCTATGTTATCTTATTTCCCCATTGTTATATTTTAATGAAGTCTATATACTTTTTTCATTTTTTTTTTTTTGCTTTAGTCTTTGTTTTTCTTTAAAATCTAAAACATTATAGATACAGTTGAATCTTTTGTAACCCTGCCTAATCAGAAACTCCCCTTTTTCTCCAGAGGTTAACACTATACTGTAGTGTCAACAAAGGTTACTGTGGCCAATTCAATGCCAAGAGGAGTCCCCAGTTTCAGGTGTAGGGTAGGGAGAGGAACTATTCCATAAAAACCGCTCAATCATGAAACAACATAGCTGTGGAGCAACTCTATGAGGCGGCCCAGAGGAGGAGGCTCCAGTGTTACAACTCCAGTGTTATAGCGCTGGTGTCACAGCTCAGTTGGGAGAAACAGCTCAGCTCCAGGGAAACAGTCCTCAGTAAAAACTGAAAGTGGCCTTCACTAAGGCAGAGGTGAAGCTGGCTTATGTAGAGAAGAGTTCCTTACCCCAGTCCCTGATTGGTCCATTCTCATGGGAATGAGGATTCCTCACAATTTGACTGGAGCAGTTGATTGACCAAAGACACAAATGAGGATATAGCTTGTGCAGCCCCAATTGACCAGAGCAGGTCTTTAGCCCATTGTTTGATTCACCAGCCTAGAAGCTCCTTTATAAGACTCAACTCTGACAGCAGAAACACAATGCTGGAGGCTGGTAGCTCAGTGCAGCTTCTCCCTGAAGCGCAGAGAATATGAGAGGCCCTGTTTAGCAATGACTACTAGAGTGTGTTTACAAATTTGAACCCAATTTGCCACAAGGAGTCCTTTTTAACAGGCACATTCATTCTCGTAGTCAACAGAAGTAGTCATGTGTCAGTCTCATTCACATCTTTGTATTTTTACTACATATTTTTGTAACCACAAACAATAGTATATCATATATTTTGTGTTTTAAAAGTGTGTTCCAGTTCTCATTTTAATAAGGCTCAATAATCAAGCAAGGTTAAGTAGACAATTCCTACCCTAATTTCTGAAGGACAGTATATGCTTTCCCCTTGATGGAATCTTTCAGTCTTAAAGCATGCGCATTAAAAAAAAGAGTCCTAGCTTGCTTCTCTCATGTAATGCCTTGAAACACAAAGTCATCTTGCATTTCACTGCCCTAAGACTTACTAATGACATTTATACTCAGTGCACGGTATTTTAACACCTTGAAACATAGCATTTTTATGTCAATTTTATTAACAGTAATACTGAGAAAGCTGTTCTGTAGCAGAGCAGAATGCCAGAGGAACTCAAGCCCATCAGATCTGAAAATCATAGCACCGTGGTAATAAAACAATTAAGAGCATCCCTCAGGGAGAGAAAATTCTGATGGTTAACCTTGAATGTCAATTAGTACCACTACTTTCTTAGGACAAGTCCTATCTTCAACATGAAAATGAAAAATTTAGTTCCCACTCATCACTAACTTAAACAGGCATATTTTTTTAAATGGACTTTCAATTTAGGTAAAAATTTAAGACAAAACACCATTTAATAAAAATACTGCACAGGAGATGTATTTATTATTTATCTACCATACCTCAGTCCACAAAGAATTTGAGACATAATTATAGTTACATAAGTAGGGGGCAATAGAATGATACACAATTTCTTTGAACTAAATAAATAAATTAATCTTTTTTTTTCGGGGTGGATTACTCTAATATTAAATATTAACTTCTAGGCAATTCCCATATTAAACAGTATGTGCTCTAAAAGTTTCATTTTCAAAAGTATGTTGTTTGGAACTCAGGACTGATTTTCTCACAGAAACATCACTACACATAACTGCTTCCAGGCAATCCACAAAAGACCTAGCTAACCTATAATATAGTAGGAGCAGTGATCACTGCAATACACTGTAATCCACTCAGTCTTCTCAGCACTCAGTGGCCAGGATGTGGACAGTGAAAGCTCCAGAAGCTCCAGAGAAACAAGGCTGGAGCAGGGAGAGTACAGTCTCATGGCCGGAAAACAAAGCCAGGTGGATCCAGCAGCTAATGTTGAAGTTTGTGGGCTATTTGTTTTTTAAGCACTGCTTATACTAAAGAACGCCCCCACATTAATCCCAACCATACATGACTCCTTCTTTAATTTCCACAGACAAGCAATACTGCATTCTGGGTATCTGGAAGAACCACGCACAAGACTCAGAAGTCCTAGAGTCCAGTCACTAAATTCTTTGGGCTCCATTTTCCTTGTATGGTTTTAAATTGATATTCTTAAAAGCCCTTTGTGCTGGAAAAACCTGTAACACTATCATGAAAATAGATTATTATAGAATGAAGGATTTTTTTCTCCCCAGTTTTGGGCAGTGATGTTTTATTTGATAGAAATTTGGGCAGTGATGTTTTATTTGTCAGAAATGGCCGTATACCAGAAGCGATGTGTGACACGGAGCATTGTCATGATGGAGGATGATTTATGGCACACTTTAAAACACACCTTCTCTCAACCATACCTCACACCCAACTGACTGCACGAACAAGTTGAAATTTGCCACACACTGTTACTAAGGTTTGATATACCACTTCTTGTATTGAAGATCCCTGCCTTTCCATTGGATGGCACTTGGCAGCAGCATTCACTGTATTTCGTGATCACAATGGAAAGATTCCATGTCACACATCACTTCTGGCATGGCAATTTCTGTCAAATAAAACCATTACGGTGTGTTCTCATCCACCTTATTTACCGGATCTGGCACCGTACGACTTCTGGTTCTTCCCCAAAGTCAAAATGACCATGAAAGGTAAATGTTTTGAATCGATTCAGGACATCAAGGCAGCCACGTCAGTGCAACGAAAGGAACTCATGAAAGAGGAGTTCCAGAACTGCTTCAGAAAGTGGTAAGAATGATGGCATAAGTGTGTTTGAAGCAAGGGGGAGTATTCTGAGGAGAATTAATGGCAATGTGTCTTTTACTGTAATAAATTCTTTTTTATTTAAACATTCACCATATTTTGTGATCATACCTCATATATTAAAAACCTTCCAAGCTTTATTGTAAGAAATAGATGATAATTCAAGTAGAAGAAGACATATACAGAGTAAACAGAACTCCCAACATGGAACTATATTTTTCAAAATGAGAAAAAAAATCTAACTTCTCAAAGGATATTTTAGAACAAAATGATTCTAAATTTTCTTTGAAAAAATTAATAGGCATGAATAGCAAAAATCACTCACATGAGAAAAGAAAGCATATTATAACATAACAGGCATTAAAACAATGTGATACTGGTACAAAAGTAGAGAAATACAGAGTACTGGAACAAAGTGGGAAGCAAAGAAGTAGACAGATATGCTATATGTGTTTTCATTTTTGGTAAACAAAGTTTCTTCAAAAGGGACATGGGGGTAGTGTGGAGGAAGGTTATAATAAATGGTATACCAATGTCAGGGAAATTAAGTCAGATCTATACAGAGCAGTGCACCTCAGATGTGTTAAACAATTAAATATTTCAAAATGAAATAATTTTGATGGGTGGCTGAGTAGATGCTGTGGAGGTGGGAATATGGGTAACTGTCCCATCAATTGCTTTTTAGGATATCTTTGATAGACTCTAGGTACCTCCTATAAAAGCATGACTGTCCTGGTCCATGCTATATGTCCTTCATTTCTGAGATACTCCTTATAACTAACTCCCACTTATGATATGGCTAAGCCAATGACACATGCTTTTTGGTCCCCATCTTTCCAATTCTTATGTTATAACAGGTATGTAACCACACAAAAAAACTGTAAGTATAAGGACTATATATAATACACAAAAATGGGGATAAAATATAATACAACTTATTTCTTTCTTGCATAACTCAGTCCAAAATCCACTAGGCAGGACTAACCAAAGTAGGCATCAGCATGGGAATGGGAGACATGTGACACGTTTCTGCACTAAGAGAAGGGTGAGGGCGCCCAGCATGGAGTGTCGCAGCCTAAGCAGGAAGGGGAGGGTCCCTCAATGAGGAGGAAGCAGTAGTGACAAAATATTGGTTACATAGTGGGAGTAAGGTTTGCAACTGTCAGGAAAGGGAGCTACAAATATGAAAAAGGAGAAAACTAGAATGAACTCTATGGTATTGGGTTGGAATTACAGGTGTTGGTGTAAATTCCTGGTTAGCAATGTAGATAGTTAAATATATTTCAATATAGCAATATAAACAGAAACATAGTTGTAAAAGTCTCTCTCTCTCTCTCACACACACACACACATAGACACACAGACACACAGACACACACACACACACACACACAGTTAATTTCCTTAACACTACTGACTGACAGGACCTGGAGCAGCGACACTTCAGCAATGAGCTTACCGAGCTGCCCAGATCTTGGTTTCTAAATCTCATTCTCCACTAAAAGGAACCAGGCTCCCTGTAGAACTAACTGGCTGATTGCAGCAAAGTATAAGATGGGCCTGGAACATCTTGTATCAGAAAGTAAAAAGTATTCACAAACAACGGGGACAAGCCAAAAGGACAGAGAAGCCAGCATGAAGGAACTCCCATTGGCCAAGTCTGGGACGATTTGAGTATCAAAATAAATATTGATAAAAATAAACCAAGACCTCCCAAATAAAATAGCAAGCAATGTGACGCTGATGATTTAAACAAATAAATGAATAAATAAATGGCAAGAAGAAAAAAGTTTTCTTACAATAAAAAGCCAACTTTCTGTAAAACACGGTTTCTTAAAAAACACTGTTGTACAGTAAAAAGAAAATGAATGAAGAAAGAAGAAAATCACCATTCGGCAACCATCAGAACAAAAATTAAATCAGATAAAAAAGAAAAAGATCAATGGATTCTGAAACCAGAGTAATTTTAAAGTGAAGAAGCCTAGCAAGCTCCACCTTAATCAAATGATCACAGTGAACATCATTAGTAATGGCAATAGGAACCGTGTAATGGAACACAAGAAAAATACAGCATTTCTCCTATATGCTTGTCAAAAACACGTAATATTAGTGTAATCATGAGGAAGCATCAGAGAAGTCCTACATTTACATAGAGGAACATATCTGACCTGCAGTTTTCCAAATTGTCAAAATTATAAAAGTCAAGGAAAGACCAAGGAACATTTCCAGACAGAAAGGGACTAGAAAGACATGGTAACCAAATGCAACATAGGACGCTGACTAATCACTGGACCCATAACGGACACTGTTGGGACCAATATTGAAAACTGAACAGTGGTCTGAGAATCAGATGGTAGGAATGTATTAGTGTTAGTTTCCTAATTTGGATGGTTGTATTGTAGTTACATAGGAGAATGCCATTGTTTAAAGGAAATATGCACTGAAGTATTCAGAGGTGGTGGGGCATCATATTAGCAATTTATTTTCAAACGCTTCTGAAGTTAAAAAGTTCTTTGTACTATTCTTGCAACTTTGCTATTCTAATGAAATTATTTCAAAAGAAAAAAGATACCAGATCATGTATGTTATAATTGTAACTTTTCATTAAATAATACACATAAGGTAATTAAATTATTAAACAAAGCTTTGTGTTAAGATTTTGTATCGGAAGCAAACTTTTTTAACTTAAAAAAATCTGATAAAGTCGTATTTCCATTACAGCAATAACTTCTAAGATAACTACATACATGTTCCTGTTTAATTCAACAAGACAATGGGTATTATAAAGAAGTCCTTCAGCAAAACGAAAGAGAAAACAACATAATGAAGCAGCCTTTAATCTTTAAATACTTAATTGGTAACTAATTCTAAGATGCACATGTTCCCCCATTACCTAGCCAACTTGTTTTCTAGCAACAGAATATATAAACATTTCTGAAAACCAGAACCCAGATACCTTGATTTAGGTGTGTGGCCTCCATGATCTGAACACCATTCACAGAGCACTGAGACCCACTCAGGGGTATCAGAGTCACCGTCCCCCCGACATTTTCAAAGACACAGTGTTCACTCTCCAAGTCGAGGCCATGAAGAACTACATTGAAAAAAAAAAGGAAAAAGAAAAATTTTTCTCTGGTATCTAATGCAATGATTCCGAACCCTTATTTATTTTCCCATATTGAATACTTTTCCTTTTCTATATAAATATTGTGAAGTGAACATTTATGCTTGGTGAGGAAATTGAATTTCAGGAGTTTGTGGCATTAACTGATAGAAATGAGGGTATCCCTTAAAAGGGTTTGGATATCACCTGTATAAGGAAATAAGTTCTCGAATGTTCATTTATTTCATCTTCAGGGAAAAAATAGTTGAGTAATTTGTCTTAACTGAACACCACTGAGTCACTCTGATGCTGAATAGATTTCTTTTACCAGCCATCCAAAGGTCACAGTAAAATGGAGGGAACAAAAGCGCTCCATGGGTCAAGGACTTACTGTGACTTTACAGGCACTGTGTTCCAGGAGAAAAAAAAAGGGTGAACATAACATGGCATGGATCTTGGGAAGCCCAAGGAACTCTCTAGAAGCTGTACTGGGATGCACACTGCTATAGCCTGTGCCAATTCAGAGCATGTGGCTGCTAAGGTTTACCTAATCACATAGGACGACCTGAGTTATTTTGTTTAATGAAAAGCTAGACATAGATATAAACTCCTGCCAAACAAACCTACATGGTTTTAGGTACAGATCTTAGCCAGATTCTCACAAGTACAGATGAAGTAGCTCCCACTATTCTCCACAGAACTGCACTACTGAACTGCTCTGTTCACAGAAAACATGTGTTCTTACCACTCAGCATCATTTATAACAACCGCAAAGGTCAAACACATAATTTAAGGATTACAAGAAGAGGCCTGATGCTTAGTTCTACTCAAAAACAGTTGAACCTAAGAACTTCTGGGAATTGGTTTTCAGCTCTCCCATTTTCACAGGAAATAGTAAATATCTGTAGGAATATGCTAAGGTTGGCTTGATTAATAGCTTATACTTGGCAAGAAAGCAAATTAATCACGAGCAATTCTAAAGACAGCTGAGAAGATATAATTCTTCCCCTACCAATCCCCACCTTGCCACACACATATACAGACCACCGCCACTGCCACAAATTCCCTAAGTTATGCTTTTAAAACCTGGCAAGCCCTCACCCTGCTCAGGCTGAATCCCTGGTTATCTATTTGCCTCATGAAGACTTTCAAGAAACCTAGGAAGTAGTGCCTCCATAGGTGTGTATGCTGTATCTGTGTATCCTTTCCATCGTCATCTTTGTGCAGGTAAGTGTCTATGTCCTTCCTATGAAGGGGTCTTGTATCCTTTACCCATGTTTGTTGGCATATTTTCATCAACCATTGTCTCACTGTGACAAGAGCATAGTGATTTACACAACTGCTCCTGGAAGACATGATGGAGCATAGAATGCATGTAGGGTGGGGGGAAATAATTCATAGTTCCATTTTATTAGCTAAATTAATTGTTTTGTTATTCATTTGAGTTGAGTTAGATATTACAGAAATACATATATTGATCAATACTATATTTGAAAAATTGTTTTTTATAATTAATTCATGTTCATCATCCAAAAGAAAGTTTTTCATTAAATGATTTTTTAAATCATTGGGAAGGGGAAATTGATAAAGATTCTCACCTATATCTTGTTCTGTTGAAGCATCTTCTCTACCAACATATGTCTGACCTTCCTGGAAAGAAAAGTCAAGTAAAATTTATTAGTAAGAGTATGAGGAATGGTCTGTGTCTCCATTTGTCATTTAAGTCCAAGAAACCTAATGACTGATGGGCTGAGCAAGGTCCCAGGGAAGGCCACAGCAATGTCCCATGTCCCAGGGAAGGCCATGGCAATGTACCAGGGAAGACCACTGCCTCAGTGCAATTAGAGTTCACTGAGACTCTGAAACAGTACCCAATGTTGCCTAGAAAATGAGAGCAGAACTCCTGGGGCTTACGGCTCAACAATGAGTAGGTTCCTATCTTGGCATGCATCAATGACTTTCCCAGGACAGTAATCTCACTTATCTTCCTGATCCTTTCTGGTGAGATTTTCCTCCAGTGGCGAGAAGTTTCTTTGTGTCTAAAGATAGTTTATGGGAGCCCACAAAGCACAGCACAATACGATTCTCATTTTAATCCATGGATGAGAAAGAGGACACTAAAGTCAAGGTTACAGAAGCAACACTGAGGCTGATGGGCAGATTCTGCTCTCTTGACATGAATAGCCTGTTCAGGACCAGGTCCAATAATGCGAGAGACACAACTTTATAATTAACACAACCGACCAGGAAACTACATACAACCAATCCCAGCTCCAACTGCATGTGACTTTTCTTCCTCAGTGCGTCTGCTTTTTTGGTCGTTACCTCCCTCTTATCAATTCTACAAATTAGAAGGCAAAGTAAATGAATCTTCATTTACTTTAGAACTCCATAAAAATGTGAACTTCTAATACCACAGAATCCCAATGAACTGCTGAAAATCTCCAGAGGGTTCAAAGATTTGTTGCATATTCTTTAATGCAATAGCTGTGTCCATGGACACAGAGTATTATAACAAACCTTGCTAGTGTCTAAAGGGAAAACTGAAAACAAAATTAGAATGTTCCACTTAAGCAGTTTTTACCTTCAAGTGATATAAGATGATTCCAGTACTCAGAAGGTCATCATCAATGCCAATCAAATGGGGCAGTTCAGAATCCAAAACAACTCCAATCCCTTCTTTCCTAAGGGCTAGAGTTTGTTCCTGAAATTAGGAGGAAAAGAAACAGAAAAGATTACCTTAAGGAAAGAGAACTTTTTGCTAGGTATTCTTTAGAGTGTTAGAAAATGTTATTTCGCATCCAAAAAAAAAAAAAAAAATCCAAGAAAAATGAACCTTAAACTTCATGTTGAAATCCTGGCATATGGTAGGCAAAGTGAACTTGAAACATATAAAAGCTCAATATAAAATGAATTAAACTTATTGCCTGATACATATAACCTCTTTGAACCATGTTCAAACTTTGCCTTCCTTAGGAAAGGTTCTATAACCACCCAAATACAAAATAATCTTTCTCTTCTAAAATCTTTATTTCACTTAGTATCTAGATGTCTCTTGATTTGTTGGCTCTTCTCTCCAGTTACTACAGTCAAACTGTGCACGTCCCTAAGAGCAATGATGTCCTGTGCATTAGCTACCCCCGCACCACAGCTGCCTGACCTTCTGTCTCCTGCATCATCTTCTCCTCTTACTTATCATTCCCCTCCACACACAAATCTGCTACAGATCTCCCACCACCACCAGCACCACTGCCCTTGGCTCTGGATCTCCCTCCAGCTCCCACCAATTTCTCTCTGCCACTTTAGAGAAAATAACTTCCAAAGAGTTCCCTACTCTTGTGGTTCTCCAATTCCTCCCGTCCTGCTCTCTTTTGAGTCCACTCTATGGAGTCTTTCATCCTTGGAAGTCTAGTAAGTACAGTCACTCCGTTGATGATTTCCTGCCTCTTGACTTTACCCGCAACCTATATGCTGATGACTCTCAAATCTAAATTCCCAGGCAGACCTCTCCGTTAACTCCATACCCGTGTGTGTGTGTGTGTGTGTGTGTGTGTGTGTGTGTGTGTGTGTGTGCATGTTATATATGCCTGCCTGCCTCAGTATATCTGTAGGGATGCCAAACAGGCAGCTGAAACTTAATACACTGAAAAACCAATCCTTGATTCCTCCTGCCTCCCAAACCTGCACGCTATCCCTTCTCAGTAAATGCCAACCTTCCTTACTCGTATAGTTACTCAGACCAAAAACCATGGCTCTACTTTGCTCCTTACTTTCTCTAAACCCTACACATTTAGTGTTGACTCTGCATTCAAAATATGCCCCCACCTGATAGCATCAAGCTACCTGTACCACATTCTTCCCTTGCCCCCCCCATCACCTCAATGATCCAGGCTACCACTACTCAAGCCCCAACTATGGCACATGCTCTGCTCAACAGCCAGAGGGATGCCAGGACAGGCCATGCCTCTGATCAGATCCTTTATGTGGCCTTCCATACTCTGAAATAAGAGCCCAAGTCTTTGTAAGGTTCTACAAAGCACTGCACAATTGCATCCCTTGCTAACCTCTTGCTCTCATCTCCTGCCACTCTCCGCTTTGCTCATTCCTCTCTAGGAATCCACGGCTCTGCTGTCCTCAGACTTGCCAGTCTGCCTCTACCTCGGGGTTTAGACATTGCTTTTCCTTCTGCTTTTGTGGTTGCTGTTTCTTCTGATATTGTCTATTCCTTCAATTCTCTTAAAGCAGGGTTACTTGCCCTTGGTTGACACTACTGACCTTTTAAACCAAATGATTCTTTATTATGGGAGGAATATCTTGTGTATTGTAGGATGTTTACCAGTATCCCTGAACTCTACCCACTAGATAACAGTAACACACTACATCTCCCCTGAGGTTGTTAAGAACCAGGTGTCTCTAGACACTGTCAAATGAGCCTTGGGGGACAAGATCAGTCCCAGTTGAGAAGAACTGCCCTATATACATATATAACTTGGTTCTCACTGCCTCAGGTCTCTGCTCAAAAGCTACTTTCCTCATCACCCGATACAAGATAGTAATCACCAACCTCCCTTATCCTGATTTCTTCCTCTCCTTAGCAATTATCACTATATGATATGTTATATATACAAGTATATTAGTTGTCCCGACTAGAATGTAACCAAGTGACTAATTACATGTCTGACACATAGTAGCTCCTCAATTAATATTTACCAAATGAATGAATGAGTGGGTAGATACATGTGAATTCAGAGAAATACAGGAATGAGGGTTAATGGCAGCCCTTTAGGGAAGACACTGGTAGGCCTATGTCTTAATATCAGGTCCAAGACAAAAGACCTCTAAAATCAGGCTTCTAGGCAAGTCCAAGGGAAAGCAGACAAATTCCAGAGCACTGAAGGTGAGAATTCCAGCCTTGAAATTGAGCTGTGCTAAGTTCACAGTGAGTCATCCCAAGAGCATGACATTGTGCTCTGTGATTTCAGGTGCGATGGGAGCAACAGGAGAGCAATTCCAAGCTACAAACCTGGGCTCCTGGGGAGAGACACTCCCAGTGAATGTCTTCTCCACCCCCCACCCCCCAACAATCAGACAGCTCTGGAACTCCAATGCCCAGTACTATCTAAAACATAACAGGTATTCCCTAGATTCCTGGAATGGAAAAAGTATTTGTGTCATTTAAATATTAAAACAGTGTACAAATTCTGCCATTCTCTAGGTGAAAGATTCAGAACCTCACAACCTTGCAGACAAGGGAACTCCTCTAAGTTTCTGGGGAAGAGTGGGGGAAGCAGAGCAGTCCCTCAGGCCTTCATCTCTGCAGATATGTGTGTGAGTCTCAAACATGCACATGCAGAGCTGGAGTCATGCAGAGGGCAATGGAATGAAGTGGCAGAAAAGATGGCTAATAAATAAATAAATAAATAAATAAATAAATAAATACCACAACTTGAAAGAAAGAAATTTAATTTAACAACCATTAAATAGATACATAGAGAAAATGACCAATGCGTAACAGATTCATGAAAAGGAAATGAAGCTCATCAGTTACTCCTCTTATCAGCCTGGTTCTCATCCCAGGGCTCAGAACCTCAGGCTTTGAGGTCAGAGACTTGAGTCATTTGATGTGTTACACCAAGGCCCTTGCAAAGCTTAGCTGAAATGAGCTCTCTAAACAAACCAACCCCTGCTACTACCTCTGGGATATTGGTAGAATTTGTGCTTCTCCTTCTGCCCACAGAATTCAAGTAGAAGTTAAAAGTATTTAACTTTTTTAAAGATATAAATCACAATGGAGAAGTTAATCATACAGCCCCATTGCATAAAACAATGCCCTCACTTGTTGCCTGACAGCTGCCAAACCGTTTGTTCCCCGTGCTCTTCCCAGGATTTCACGAGGCAGTGCTTCAGCACAAGGCAGTGCTTCAGCAAACTGAGGCTCGATGGAAAGATATCGATAAAACTCCCTTGAGGAGATGTTTCAGCAAACTGAGACCCGAAGAAATAATATCCCCGCTGCCCCTTAATGGATCCCCTAGAGTTATGTGTGTGCGTGAAGGCCCAGTACGTGTTGGAGCACAATGGGGACTTTCGGAAAGACAGCCAACAAGCACATAATTCACAGATCTTAAGATTACTTCCTCGTTTGTTAACCAATAAAAGCTTTGTGTTGCCCTGATTCGGGGCTCAGTCCTTGAGGCTTGAGTCCCTTGGCCCCACTTGCACTCTGTTCTTGGCTACTGTCTTTCTTAACCCTGTGCCCTTCTCGCTTCCCACAGCTCTTGTCGTGCAGGATGCGACACTCACTGGAAGGTCTGGTAGCTCAGAACTGTGACAGTGCTGCACATAAGGCAGGTAACCTCCTGGCAATGAATTGTTCCAGGCTTCCAGGTCCATGTGACAAGTACAGTAACTGGTCTCATAACTCCAGACACATATGTATTTTCTTTCTGCATAAAAGTGGACAATAACCCCACCAAAAGGCAGTATTTTAAACTCTAATAGTTCCCACTCAAACTAGAGAAATTGTTTTGGAATACATCCCAGTTTGGTTTAATTTTCTTTTTCTTTTTTAGACAATGAAAAATAGTTTGTTTCTTTTTCCTTCCTTGAAATAAGTCTCAGAGACTTCGAAAATCATTTGAAATTCATAACTTTGGAGCCATTAGGTCAAAAGCATTATTTGTCTCTACCTATCTCCTCCCACTCTTCCACACACACATCAGCATGCACTCACACACACTTCAATACATAGAATGGGTGAAACCGGAATTAAGACAAAGTTTTCCAGGATTGGGAGTGGGGGCAGATGAATTTATGATTAATGTTGCCCTAAAGCTCTATGACATTCGAGCTGCATTCACTACATGATATTATAAAAGTGTCACCTCATAAAACTAAAAATGATGGTTTAAATCATTGCTCAAGTGAGAAAGTGATTTCAGACAAAAATATCTATCACCTATAAAATATTTATTGAGTGGCATCTACTGTTATACATAATTTATGAAACACCTCCTTGATAAGATGGAATATTTAAATAGTAGGCTATCCCTCCAACTCCAGGTACACTGGGTCCCAAAGAAAGTGATAAAATATGTCTAACCACACATATATTGTATTGAAACAAATCTTTTGGCAACCAATATTTGCATTAAAAGGAAACTATGGACTGACTAAAAGTGTCAAAACATAGAATCAGCGTATTTTAAACATTATATTCATTACATTTGCAAATAATATGTTCAATATGTTTTTCTTCAACCTGCGAATTTAAAACATATGTCCAGTGCTGGGACAACTGCAGCATCACTTCTGGCAGATGCCAGGTGGGAAGAAAGGCCACACATGGGTTTGGCTCACTGGGAGCATCCTGTGTACCCACTATACTCGTTTTATGAGATTGAGCAGGAATTCAATCTCTTAATCACAGCTACATCCTTCCCATCTATCTCTGTGTCTGACAAAATTCAACAACTTTCCTGAATAAATTAGTGAAAACCAATACAAAAATTTATCAACAACAAAAATCTATATTTCTGTCTTGAGAAGTCTACCTGAGAGTTAGATCTTGCTTGGGAAATATTAAGAAAACTTTGGCAATGTGTCTGTGCTACCTAAAGTAAAAGCTCTGTAAGATTAGAAATTGTGTTTGGCCGTGGAAGGGAATGGGTTCTTGCCATCTGCAGTGGCATGGATGGACCTGGAGGATGTTATGCTGAGTGGAGTAACTCAGACAGAGAAAGACAGATGCAATGTGATTTTGCTTATCTGTGGAATCTAAAGAACAAAATACACAAAACAGAAACAAACTCATAGATACAGAGAACATTTTGATGGTTGCCAGCTAGGAAGGGAGTTGGGAAACGTGTGAAAAAAGGGAAGGGATTAAGAAGTACAAATTTGTTGTTACACAATAGTCATAGGGATGTAGGGTATAGCATAAGGAATATAGTTACTATTGTAATAACTATATATGGTGTCAGATGGGTACTAGATCTATCGGGGTGACAGATGGGAGGGGATTTGGGGCAGGATGAAAAAGGGATTAAAAAGTACAAATTGGTAGTTACAAAATAGTCATGAGGATGTAAAGTAAAGCATAGGGAATACAGTCCATGATATGGTAATAACTATGTATAGTGCTAGGTGGGTATTACTTCTATTAGACTAGTCAGGGTGATCACTTTTTAGTTATATAAATGTCTAACAACTATACTGTACACTTGAAATTAACATAAAATAACACTGAATGTCAACATAAACAAATAAATAAAGTGAAAAAAAGAGTAGAAATTGTGTTTCCTCATATTAGTATATTAGGTAACTACAGCTGCACAGGTACACAGTAGTTACTCAATAAATGCTATTATTTGGCACTGAAGGGAGTAAATGATTTTAAGTGGACACACACACACACACACACACACACAAATACACACACCAAAGGTGCCAACAAACTGTATACAAGTGGACACTTTGGTCAACGTTGCTCAGCAGTAGTTCCCCGTAATCAGAAGTATGTGGACACTGACGGTAACCACTTTGGAGCACCTCTTGTAATTGCAGAAGTCAAACGTGACTTGTATTCATCTTTTGTTAATGGAATATATTATTACAATTTTAATAGCTTTTTCTTTTCTTAAAATGGGTATACATTTTTTCGGCACCCTCTGTGTGTGTGTGTGTGTGTGTGTGTGTGTGTGATAACCAAGAATTAAATGTCAGAATCTTTGGACAACTATGTGTTTCACTAACTGGAGGAATTTTGTAGAGATCCCTCACAGTATAAAGTGTATTTAATTTCTGCAAACTTGACCACAACACTTAGCAAAACGGGAGGAAGAGAGCCACAGTCAAGGCTTAGCGCACAAACCCAGTGTGGGTGTGAGGAGGGAGGGAGGAAATCAGACAGGCAGGAAGACTTTTCCAAAAAGTAAAATTACCCTTAGCAAAGCTGCTTTCTATTTTTATTATTTTTTTAATGCATGTGATTTTATTTTAATTTAGCATTAGGAAAAGTATTTGTTGAATTTCAACCAAATGTTTCTTCACTACAAGAGATATTTCCTAAAATATCCTTCTAAGTTAAGACATTATGAAACATATTTAGAGGTTGACAGCACTGCATATACATATTTTTCATACAAGTTTTGGTTATAAGAACCATTACTCAAGTTTGTACATGTTTGAAAATATCTGCCTCCTGCCCTTCTACCTGAATGACATTGGAGCCGCATCAATTTGGGCCACATGCTGAGTCATACTAACTGTCCCTCAAAACAACTAAAGATGTGGCTTCACTGTCTTCAGAAATTGAATGCTGCTCTAAGGAAATACGAAGCTAATTTGACTTTCAGTCCATGGAAGGTAATTTGGTTTTCTGTCTGGATCTTTGAAAATTTTTTCCTTTATACTTGAAATACAACAGGTTAATTAGGATAGACTGCAGTATTAAACATTCTGTACTCTAAATTTTCCTGGAACACAATACATTCTAATCTGCAGACTCAATTCTTTTATTTGTTTTCCATTTCATGAAAATTGTCTTGTTTTTATATTACATTTTCTGTTTCACTTGATGACTGTCTACTTTGGGGACACCAATTATCCTTATATTACATTGTCTTTGTCTTCTTTATCTTTCAGCTTCTGATTGCTTTACTGTCTTCATCATTTCACTTGTGTCCACTGAGATTATCAAGCTTTTTAGTAATTTGATCTCAATGGCATCTATTGTTTTCCTTGATAGTTCTAACATTATTTATTAGTCCTGCAAAGCATGTTGTTCAAGACCTCAAAGTCTACCTTTAGGTTTGCAACCTCTCTTTTTTCATCTCAGTCTGCTTTTTATTATCATCTTATTTACTGAATTTCTGTTTCTCATTAACTTGATCTATAGAATAAAACAATTGTAAGGAATTCCCTTTATGCCTTGAGGTATGTTGTCATCTAAATCTGGATCTTTTTGTCTTTTGCATGCTTTATTCCTTTTCTTGTATTCTGTTTATCTGTCTGTCCATCTGGCTATTTAGCTATCCATCCACCACTACAGCTATGTTTATATAATTGCCCTACTTTTTCCTTCATCTTGCGTATGCTTAGGTTGCCTGTCTATAAATTCCATATGCTCTAACACAGGATGGGCATCTCCTTGACTCTTGTCATATGTAGGGTCTTTCTAGTTTAAAGACTGAGCAGCCTGTGTTCTATCCATTCTCTCTCCAGATGGGATGACAGAGGGCCAAGAAATCTCATCTGAAGCACTGTAAAGACTTTGAGTTCCTGGGTTCTGCCCTTGTTTAACAAAGGTGGTTAAATAGCCTCTACTGAGCTCCTTACTTCTGCTTGAGAAGAAATCTCATTCCTATGGGGAGGGTTGCTCTCAGGTTTCTCATTGTTTCACCAGGCCTTCACTTAAACAGAGAGTCAGCATCACCCCAGTTACCACCATCAGCCATTTCTATGATTCCTCAATAAGAAAAGGAAAATCAATTTGTTTCTCCCTGATTTGAGGGTACTGAGGAGGGTTTATAGAATCTTCTCTCATTGAGCTTCTGAGGTACACGCTTAAGAACACCACCTCCCTTACAACCGTCCCTATTCCTCAACGGCCAGCTCATGACTTTTTCATCCGCTTCCTATTAGTGATTTTTTACAGTGGTTCTGCTGCCAACAACATGTTTGTCTTGCTTTTTATTATCAACTATTCATTTCTTTGAAATCTGTGATGTCATCTCCAATTGCCTCTTTAACATCAAAGTCAAGAATAGGATTTCAGCAAGCTACAAATGGGAAGGAAGAAAACAAGGGGTACTTCTTTGGGTTTGGGGGATTCCTTAAATAAAGATACGGAAGTGGAAAACATTGGCATATACATAAGGAACCACTGGGCATCCAGTTTAACTGATAAACCTGGGGAAAATGGTCTGAAAAGTCAGACAAACATTATTTGATTCAGAAACTGGGAAGCCACTCAGAATTTTGAAAACAGGAATTGGTTGATACTTCATAAGATGAATCTGGCAAGGATGTGCAGGATAAATAGAAACAGCGGACAAAGGGAGGCAGAATTAGAAGGGAAGGGAGAGCGTGAGAGACACTATAGAGGGAGATGGCCTCTAAGTGACAATTAATTTAGACTGATTGACCTTAAGTAAAGACATTCTTCTCAACTGTTTTACATATTCTTCTTAATAAGAAATAAGGAAACCAGAGAGCTTGCAAGAGTTGCAAAAATATGATAAATATCCGGAAGATTTTTATTGCTAGGTAAAAAAAAAAAAAACCCTGACATTTCCTAGTTGTACTTTCCAGACAGCTCAGCAAGTGGGTATTGCTGACTTATTAAAACTCACTCACCAATTTGACTAGCAAGTGTCGACAAGTAATTTACATGTTTCTTTTACAATATACAAATGATAAACAATCATTTTCATCACAAACCAATTAGCTCTGAAATCCTGAAAGTATACCACAAACTCGCATTCACCCAGAAGTGAAGCACGTTTATTTTGCACATAGAAAGACACTTGACTGTCCAACAGAGAAAGGAAATAGTTGCCCAGATTACCTGGCAGTCAATGAAGCTGCACCTGTGAACTGCCCTGACTACCATCCTGTCTTCCTCCACCCTTTGTCCATGCAACCTGAGCAAACTATGATGAAAAGATACAAGAATCTCCTTCACATCCCTTCAGGAAATAACTGCTACTTTTGCTATGTTCCCAAAGAGAACGATGAAGTAAGAGAAACAGTACTTGCTGGTTAGCAGCATGTTCTGTCCCTGCAGAGCTGATAGGTAACATGTAATCCCTCATGTGGGAGCGCTACTAATTACACTCTTTCAATCAGAATCAGGTTTAAAAACACAGACATAAAGAAGGGAAAGAACAGTCTGTGGAAGTTAAGGACTGGAAATCTACCTAAACTGAAAAGAGCTGGCAGATACCACAGACCTAGGGAGGCAAGAGAGGACCAGTCATCAAAATGAAGCCCCAGCAAGAAAGAGGTTCAGGTAGGAAGACAGAATTAGCCATCAGGTTGGAAAACAAAAACAAAAACAGAATCAAGTGAGTTAACCTAGAAGCCACCATCAAACCGTCTCTTTGCCTCAAACCCCATAGCTACACCATCAGTGGGTCCATCAGCTCTACGCGCAGAACAGTCGGAATCATCCACAACTTTCTGTCTCCACTGTTACTGACCTGGGTCTGGCTATCACCATCTTCTGCCTGGAGTCTCTAACATGCCCCAGTTGGTCTCTCTGCTTCCTCTCTTAGTACCCTACAACCTATTCTCCGCATGACAGCCAGAGCCATTGTTTCAAAACTTGAAGAGGTCGTGCATAAAACCCTGCAATGCTTTCCCATGCATTTAGATTGAAATGGCCCCACATCTCACTTAATCCGGCCCTTACCTGCATCTCCAACCTTACGCCCCTCCACTTCCCCCTTGGCTCACAACGTTCTAGCCACAGTGGCTTCCTCATGCCGAGTACATGCTGTTCTCCCTGCCTAGGAAATTCTCCCCCTAAATATCTGTGGCTTGCCCCTTGTCCATCAGCTCTTATACATGCTGCCTGCTCTCTAAAGATCAAAGATACCAGTGAGTAATATGGACAAGGTCCTTGCTCAGGTAAAGCTTATGTGCCCCACCCCTATTCTCCTACTCCCAAGCATGTTCTGTTACTCCACGGGGCTTACTGCCTTCACAGCACACAAGACTATCAAAATCATACATCAGTTTATTGCCTGTTGCTTCTCCAGAAAGCAAGCAGAGGGTCCAGGACAACAAGTCAAGCCCAGGGAAAGAGAGATCAGGAGGGAATCATCGAGAGCCAAAGTAATGAGCAGTGTCATGACCTCTGACCTGAGGGTTGAGACTGTCTCTTACCACTACTGTTTTTACACCCCTTGCTAGGCAAAAACAGCTCTTGAACCACAAATGAACACCTGAAATTACCAGGATAAGTCAAGCTTATAAAGGAAATCTTGTTTAAATATGAAGGTTTGATTCTAAAAGACTATCATCATAAATAATTTAACAAGTATCCAAAACATCTGTACTTAGCATCATGACGTTGATATCAGATTGTAACCTATTATATGATAAAAACCAGAGTAGGAATGCAAAAGCCTTTGCATTTTTCAATGCCTGTCAAACATTCCACATTAAAGTACCTGTGGTCAAAAGAAACACATTTAGACAGATGGTGAACAGTCCCAGACTCACCAGGGCAGAAACAGGAAGAGAAGAACCTGGCTACCGCCTACTCCGTGGTATTAATAAACCTAAATTTCCTCGCATATTGGCAGTAGGCTCATAAACAGTAAATAGAATTAATATTGTCATTTTAATGAACAGAAACTCTTGGGGCAGTTCAATTTCTACTACACTTCCCACTGCAGAAACATCCTTCTTTTTTTAAATGCCACACAGTTAACTGTTGGCAGGCAGCTCAGAGAAGATGCTGTATAGATCTTTCTGATGAAACAGTCCTCTCTGCAGGCTGAGCAAATCACCCAGATGTCTGTATTTAAATTATGCAAAATGCATATACCAATTAAAGAAATTACGTGTGAAAATATGCAAGAGCAAATTTCCTCACATTAATATTTAACTAGACTTTTTAAGTAGAGCAGATTCTTGTGATCACAAGTACTTTAGTATATTTGACCTAAATGGAAGCCCCAAATACTCAGAGTTCACCAGAAGGTTCTACAAGGGCATTTCTATACAGTACGAACTGTAACACTAGGTAAGAAAGCTAAGTGAAAGGATCACTTTAAGTGGCACTTTGTAACCCAGAAAGCTTCGCTCTGACATTGGCTTTAAACTTTGGTCTGTAAAGCTGGCTTACTCTTGTTTCTTAGCCATAGAAATGTCACGCTTATTTCTATGTCCCAGGCTTTACTCAAGTGGTCACATATGCTTGGGACAGCCTTCCGGTTCCTCCCTCTACCTGAATCTTACCCACGCGTTCCCTTCCCCTGGGAAGCACTCCAAGCCTACTTGGATCCATGGTGCACCCTCCCTTTGCAGTGACCACCGTTACCCGGCCTACTCACTTGCATCTCAGTCATTAATGGACTGATGTCTTTACATTCATGCATTGCTTCTTTCTCCTGCTAGACCAGTGGATCACCCAAGCAGTTTTTAAAAATAACATGTCTGAACCCTGCACTAGTCCTTTAAATGGGCATTCAGGGGCAGGGCCTGGGCATTGGTAGATTTTTAAGCTACCAGGTTTTTCACATCCAGGGTTGTGCCGTAATTTTCTGTATTCTCCAAATGACCAACATCTCTGTTTTGTTCGGTGCATCTGGAGAGTGCTCAAAGGAGTAAGTGCTGCAGTTTATCAACTCAAATCCCCTCGTCCTCCAGTTAGCTTCTCCTGCAACTCACTGAACTAATACATAACAAGCATCTCCTACTTGCCAGGTGATAGTCTATGCTGGGAATGCATCAGTGAATAAAACAGACACTCCCTTATATGTTATCTACATCTATCTCTGTATTGCTATCGTTAGATCTGGATCTATAGCTGTGTTACATGTAAAGATATTCCTATATTATGTAAGCATAACTATAGATATATCTATGTATTGCTCTGTTAATCATTAGATAATTTATCTATATTGGCTTATAAATATTAGACAGCAGCTGTTGTCACTAAAATAGTGACAAAAATAATTCAAACAAAAAAACCTGAAATTCACAGCACTTCTGTTTAACCAAAAAGTTTCAAGGTCCTGGTATGTGACAGAGTTATTACAAATAATATTTAATCCAACAAAATTCTTGCACACAGACTGGCAGAGTTTTTGCAAATTTCAACTCCACTGGGCCAGGCTGGGCACTAATGAACTATAGTGTCTAGTCACAGATTGCACGTCCTCCCTCCTTAGTTCCATTTAATCAGTCAGAATACCATGCCACTGGTAAATAACAGACAGTGCCACAGGAAAAAATGACATGCCTCTATATCAGGGCCATGAGTAAGAATGGTTGTCTTCTTCCTTTGGGCAATGTAAGGAATTAGCTTGATACCAATTCTTCAAGTGGATCATGAGATCCACTTTACAAAGGCAGTAGCCTGAGTCAGAGGGTAACTTCTCCCCCACCCAGCACAGTTACCCCAGACTCAGCAGTCTGGAATAGTCCAAACCCAAGAAGAAAAAGGGGGCTATGCGCAGTCCCCACTGATGTCACAAGTACCCCTGTTACTATCAAGCCCTACACAGCTTTAGAGATAAGAAAACTGAGCCTTGTAACACTAGCTGAAAGCACACAGCTATACTCAGAAGTTTCCAGAACACAGGCTGACACACGTCTTCATGCTATCCCCTGGAGCCTGCACATAAAAGATCACGTCGTCCCGTGTTTTATCCTTGCATTTATTTGAGACGGTGATTTCATTTCCTTCAGTTATAACTTAGCAGAAGTGGAATTGCTGGATTGTAGGGTAGTTCAATTTTATATATTCAGCCACAAAAAGAAGGAAATCCTGCCATTTGCAACAACATGGATGGACCTTGAGGACATTATGCTAAGTGAAACAAGTCAGAGAGAGTAAAATACATACTGAATGATCTCACTTTGAAGTCTGAAAAAAACAAACTAGTAAATACAGAGAATAGATTGGTGGTTGCCAGAGGGGACTACGGGAAGAGAGGGCGTAAAATGGGTGAAGGTTGTCAAAAGGTATGAACTTCCACTTATGAGATAAATATGTTATGGGGATGTACAGCCTGGTGACTAAAGTTAACAATACTGTAATGTATAATTTAAAGTTGGTAAGAATAAATCTTAAAAGTTCCCATCACAAGAAAAAGAAATGTGTAACTATGTGAGGTAATGAATGCTAAATAAATTTATTGTGATCTTTTTGCAATATATAAATATATATCAAATCATCATGTTGTATACCTAATATAATACAATATTCTTAAGTCAATTACATCTCAGTAAAACTAGGGTAGAAAACAAACAAAACGGGAAAATCCACAGGTGTCTGGAAGACAAAGGAATTTTGGCCACTTATTTATTTATTTTTTAATCAGCAGAAATCACACTTGAAAGACTTACTAATGCTTTCAGTAAAAATTTACCATTCTCCACAGGCATCAGGAACACACTCATGAAAATAAAATTTAAAACTATGTGGAAACCTGTAAGTGTGGCTTTGCATGATGCTGTGATGTCACAAGGCATCTGGATTCGTAGCTCTTAATTAAGCAGGAAATAAACAAATATAAAAGCAAAGATCCTCTAACTTTTAATGCAAGATGTTTTTACCTTTTTTTTTTAAATAAAATACGCGTGCACACACAGAGGTTTTCTCAAACAGGTGAAAGAAGGGTGAAGGTTAATTCCTGGACTTGGGGGTAGAGATTTCATTTATTTCTCAGCCACTTGAGCCACCAGCATCATGGCCAGAAGGGAATTTAGGAAAAAAAGAAGAGGAGAAGGAAGGAGAGATGTAAGAAGATAAAAAGGTAAAGAACAAAATTCTAGTTTCTCACAATTTTCTTCTGGAAGGTGCATAACCCCCAGCGAATGGGCTCATTGCTTCTCTTACTAATAAAATCTTCTTTTCATGGAGAAGAGAGAGTATACGCCTCTTTCCTTCTATTAACTTAATATCCACCATACTCACTAAAACCAAACCAGTCTAATGAATCCGTGTTCAGACAGCTGCTTATACCACAAGTAGTGATGGTTCGTCAAGAGCATACAGCAATACAGAAATGAGTTTCTGCCCTGGCCATGCAGTACACTTGGGGAGAAGGAATGAAAGCCCAACACAGAGGGACGTGACCTGGGTACTCAGTGAGTAACTAAATACAACCATCCTCTAGGAATCTCAGTAGTTAATCCTTTCCAAATGGTCTGCCACTCAAACCCAGACCCTTAGGAGTCCATGTCCTTTCCATCACAACACAACACTTAGATGAACACCAATCCCAAAAGAGCAGCTCCTCCTCCCCCAATTAATTTAGCAGGAATATCAGTGTATTGCTTGGTTGTATAAATGCTCTTATGATCAACAATATTTTACACAAGTATTCCTGTAAGTGATACATTACACTGTGAAACATTCTTAATATTTCTTTGGCAAGATAAATTGCAAAGTAAATCAAAAGGGCACATTCTTTCAGATCATACCAGAGGAGAGCTTGCAAAAGCCCACATATAATTTTGAACACTAACTGGACATGGCCTCAATAGTTTATTCAAATAGGAAACATAACCCATTTTAAAAAGAGAAATTACATTTGAAAGCTGTTTTGCAAGTAAAGCATGTATGGCTAAGATTACAAAACTGTTCAAGGAAACATGAAATTCAAAATAAAAAATGAATTGTGTTTCCTCATCTGGTCCATTAGTAGTAAAAGAGTAAACAAAATAAAAGGTACATGTGCAACATTTTCCAATCACACACTTCAATTATTTTTGCTAATAAGTGCAGTGCCAGCCAGTTCTCTAAACAAATAACTTCCCACAACCAGTTAAGAGTCAACAGTAAGCCAACAACTCTTTCCTAAGCCATCACAAAATCCAAACTCTAAAATCTACAACCTTCGTTCATTAAAAAACAATTTTACATGTTGTAAACTGGATACAATCACTTTGGAAAACTGACAGTATCTTCTTTAGTTAAATAATAATTACACCATGTGACCCAGCACTGCATCCAAAGGCACAAGCACTGCTATGGAAGGGATGGTTGGCTCCAGTTTAAGGCCGAATAAGGCTATTTTTTTTTTTGTATATCCTGTGTGCTACATTTTCAGATAGTTAAAAAAAAGAAATCAAAAGAAGAATCCTACTTCATGACATGTGAAAAGTATATGAAATTAAAATTTCAATGTTCATAAGAAACGTTTTGTTGAAATACACATTGCATATTCATTCATTTACGTGTTATTATCTGTGGCTGCTTTTGTGCTGCAGCAGCTGAGGTTAGAGCTGGGAACACAGACAGTATGGGCCCCGAGGAGGGAGTTGTTTACTACCCACCCTTTACCCAGCTCGCTGACCTATGCACTATGGAAATGCATGCATGCGTTCACCAGAAATGTCCGAATATGTTCATGGCAGCAGTATTCAAAATACACCCACAAAAAACTGCAAACTACTCAAATGTCCATTAAGAGTAGAATGAGTTAATGGCCATTTATTCATACAATGGAATAACATATAGTAATGAGAATGAACAAACAACAGTTACAGAAAATACCATTTTCTGAATACTACATATCTGATATTTGTGAATCTCACAAACCTTATGTGGAGTAAAGAAACCAGACAGATGGGGGGGGGAAATGTGAGATTTCATGAGTCTAGGGTTCAAAAACAGGCAAAATAGTCTGTGCATATAGAAAACAGGATAATGGTTAGCTTTCAAGGGGAGACTAGTGACCAGGAAGGAACTGCTGGAGCTAGAACATTGTTTCTTCATCAGGATGTATTCACTTTGTAAATATGATTCAAACTGGACACTTAGGATTTCTGCACATGATAGTTCTATGCTAATACTTCAATGAAAAGTTCACTAAAATTTAAAAAAAAATTACATAGAGTTTATGCAGGTGTGATAATGTGACTTCCTGACCCGACAGAGTAGAAACGACCAATAAGAAATGAGGAAGGACATGACTGGGAGAAGTAGGTGCAGGCGTGACAATAGGTAAGGCTGTCCAGAAGGGAAAGTGAAATGCATTGGCACTTTTAGCATTCAGTCTATGTTCACTGCTGCTTCTGCTATCATGCAAAACAGACTCAAGAACACAAAATCACGTGAATTATAGGGTAGCAATTGGTAATTTAGCTGTACTATGTGTGGGCTCAAGAGATCCCCGTAGATGGGCATAACATTCACCTGAGTTTCATAACAACTATGTCTGGGTCATTAAGGAACACTTAGGGTGCCCTTACAACACAGTAAAGTCTTGCTCTTTACCTGTCAGCTGCTTGTGTGTGTTTTTTTGTGTGTGTTTTTTTGTTTGTTTGTTTGTTTTTAAATCATCCCACCTCCCCAAACAGGACAGATCATTCCCCAAAGGCACCAGGCCTAAGGCTGGACAATCTCCCCTCCCAGTGATTCTTTCATTGTTCTTATTAACACTAAGAAGAAATGTGGCCATTTCAAGTATTATGGTGCTGTTCTACTGCTATGCTATATTTAACATGATGGGAAAGTGTGTTGTCTATTTTCTGAAACATTCCGCCCCAAATGGGTAACATGTGTCTGTTTGCTCTGAGGGGTAAACTTTTGTAACCTAGAAAACAGAAGCTTATAGCAAATGCCTAACTCACAATAGTATCAAATAATGAGAGCCCTGCAGAGTCAGGAAGGCAATTCCTTTCACTGATATTAAACTATATCGATAATTCCCTCACCCTGGGCAATTTTGTACAAAGGAGAAAAGCCAAAGTACATATAAATTTTAAAACTGCATTAGTCTTCTGTTGCTGCATAACAAATTATCACCAACTTAGTGGCTTACAAGAATACAAATGTATTACCTTACGGTTTCCCTGAGTCAGGAGTTGGGACGTGGGTTAGCTGTTCTCTGCTCAGGGTCTCATAGGTTATAGCAAGGTGTGAGCCAGGACTGTGGTCTCATCTGAAGCTCAGAGTCCTCTCCCAGGCCCGTCAACTTGTTGACAGAATTTAGTTCCTTAAGTCCCCCCCCCTCCCCCACCTTTTCTTCACTGGCTATTGACTAGGGATCACTTTCTGCTTCTAGGGCTCACCCTCAGGTCCCAGCCAGGTGGCCCTCACAACATGACAGCTTACTTATTCAAAGCCAGAAGGAAAATCTCCAGTCTGTTATGACAGAGACTTATATAATGTAACATAACCATGGGAATGACATCCCATCATATTCACAAGTCTTACCTTCGCTTACATTGTGTCCACAGCAGAGGACAAGAATCTTGGGCTATGTTAGAACTATGTCTCCCACAAAAATGAATAAAAGTTAATTTACTTCTTGAAGGTATTTACAACATTAAAAACTATTTCTTTACTTTTGAGACACTTAAAATCTGAAATTTCATAGATAATATTAGCTAAAACTAAGCTTTTTTTCTAATAAAAAAATTAAATTTTTTCTACTAAGTCTGTTTTCTACCAAGAAAGAAAAAATGTACATATCTCTAGTTATAGTTAAGCAAAATGTTTAAAGGAATACTCAGTTGCAGGAATAGATTAAAGTACTGTATCTCTGTCCTAAAAAATATTCCCCTTCTTTCTTTCCGTCCTTCTTTCTTTCATTTAGTGGTGTGCCCTGTAATGTGTTAAGGAGGCAGTAGTATCAGATTAAAGAGCTTGGTCGTTCTTCTCTAATCTTTTGTTTCAACATTGGACTAACAAAGGATGTTAGCTTGACACAGAGCATATGAAAAGATACACATATATTCTTTTCATCTATTTTATGCATAAAGTTATATACAGATGATTATGCAGAACAGAAGCTACAACAACAACCCATAGTATCCATCAAGTGAGAAAGGAGGGCGTCTCCAATGTCATGATTCCTCCTACCAGAACCCTGCACTGTTTGGCTTTATAATTAACATGCTTCTAATATGCCCAGCAAAAAACACCCAGATATTTATCAAGTTGTAGTCATTTCCACTGGAGTTAACTTAGGTCAAGATGATGCCTACACCTCTGTGCACCTCCAGTCATTTCTGACACACAAAGTAGGCATTTCATCAGTATATGATGATTAATGTGGGTGCTTACCAGATGTGACAAATAACATTAGTAGGACAAGAGATATTAGCTCAGCCTAAACTTATTGTCCTTTTGAAAAATAGCTATTTTGTTCTAATTCTGATATTTTTGTTGTTATTTATTTTGAGCAAGGACAATATGGCAATGAGTCTTTTCAACCTGGGACAGCACTTATAATAGACATAATGACTGAAGAAATATTGCTGTGCTGTGTTCTGTTTTTGACAATACTTAGGTACTCTCCCCAGAATTAAGTTACCTAAGTTGAGAATACCTGGGTGTCCGGACTTTACCCAGTCTCTATTTACAAGTACGCCTCTGCTGGGCTGGCCAAGAGAGGCGGGCCTCTGTCATCCTACTTCCTGTACTCAACCCAGGGCTCTCACCCATGACTTGTGACCTTAGGTGAGTTCTTCACCTTGCTCTCTGGTTTTGAAAGTAGGAACAATAGTACTTACCTCAGAATGTGTATGAGTTTAAGTAAGACAGTATGCTCAAAGCATTTAGTGCCCATTACAACAATGGCTAGAATGAAGCAAGAACTCAGTAAATGTTACGTTTATATCTTCATCATTTTAACACATAATTGTTTCTCAACAGGGCTAAACTTCTCTTAAAAACAGTTATCTCCCCTGAAATGGAGTGATACTCTTGGAGACATTCTTGTCCAACCGGAGATACAACCCATGACCAGTTTCATACTGATGACTTCAGATCTGCTTTTTTACAATTATCAACAGATTGGGTCATTTCAACGATTTTTTTTTTTTAATCAGTGATACAATCACATGGAATAACATTCAAACTGTATAAAGAGCATACAGGGAAAACACTCCTTCCCACTCCTATAACCCAGCCAACCAGGACCCTTCCCCAGAGGCTCCTGTGAATCCTAGCAGAGATGCGGCACAAATGAGTATATGATTACTGTGTTACCTCTCTTCTCTTTTTGTACACACATGATAGTACATCATGACTACCATTCTGAGCCCAATTTCTCTCTCCCTCTCCTTCTCTCTCTCTCCTCCTCCCTCCTTGTCTCTACTTAGTATTTCTGGAGTTCATTCCATATCAGGATATAAAGAGCTTCTTCAGGTTTTATACAGTTACATAAAATTCCATTGTGTGAATACACCCTAATTTATTTAACCTCTATTCATGGGCATTTAAGTGATTCTCAGAATCTTTCAATCCCTGGCTATTGCTAACAATGCTGAGATGAATAATACTGTACTTACAATAAACCTTTCAGCCCCAGTTTAGGTAAATGATAGATAGTCACAATTTATTCTCATTTATGCGTTGGAAACAATGCAAAATCTCCTTCAGGGCTTGGGTTCTAAATGAGCTAAGTTCTATACTAAACTTAAATGTGGCCAAAAACCTCCTCTCTTTCTAGGGGGCCAAGTACATAGGGCATTAGTTATCATATGTGCATTTATTAGTTTTTTAAGAAAAAAGAAAATAAGAATGAATATATATGCACATATACTTATGTATTCATTTGTGTGTGTGTGTGTGTGTGTGTGTGTGTGTGTATGTATTTTCCCCCTATATCTGAGATCATTGTATTCCAACCAGAGACTTTACAAGAACTAATTTAAATATACTTTTAAGTCAACAATTTGAATAACAAACAAAAGTCACATGTAGTTTAGAATTCCAAGTGTTCTCAAATGTCACAACCAAGGAGCACTTTTCATGGCCTTTTTTCTGAAAATAAGGACTTTAAGGGCATGTCATGTTTTTGCCCCTGTCAGCACTGGGGACGGGGGGGGTGGGGGGGTGGGGTGGTAAATGAGGGTGTAAGGTCCTTTTTCACAGAATCACAGGGTGTTTCTCAGTGAAATGCAAGTCCAGAGCAGTGATTCAGAGTATGGTCTACAAACTGCTACTATTCCTCAGTAAGTACAGAAATTAATTGCAAGTATTTAGAAACTTAAAGAGAATTGGACAGAATAATTGAATGAGCATTGATTCTAATAATAAAACACTGGGACTTATGTTTTCGTATATCTCTTATTTCCTATTTTGTTATTCTAGTAATTCATTTTTACGGTATTTTACAGACATAACACTGCACAATGGATTAAGATTTAAAAAACAAAACAAAACAAAACAAAAAAAAAAAACCTGTATTTGATCATTGATAGTGTACACAACCTCCTCTTCCTGTGGGATTCTGCCAGAATGGACAGCCTATGGGAGAGGAGAAGCTGTCGTTGCCTTGATGTCAACAATGCCCCGTAAAGAGTGGGGAAATCAGGGTAAAAGAGGTTGTCACCTTTAACAAAAACAAATTTTTTATTTTCCATCAGTTAAACACTGAGAAAACAATCAAGGATGCTAAATATCCTCTTCTTTCTTAAAAGGCAAATTCAAAAGTTTATGAGAAACCATAAAGGGAATTACATTGTGGTTTTAAGGAGAACAATGTCAAACATTCGCTGATTCCAACTTCAACAGCCCTGTGGTCGTTAGTAAAGCACCAGAGCAGGCTCTGTTTGTACTTTAATTAATCTAATGAACCGGGTGTCTGGCTTCAGTAGACATTTTTTAAATGTCACTGCATATCTGGGGGCTGCAACTGAACCGGTGGTGAGCTCTCTTGCACCATCCTGATTCCATTAACACTTCCCTACAGGAATATTTTACATCTACATCTCATATGCCGTGATAAGGTCGTAAATTTATGCTTTATTAACCTGATTAAAATACAGAAATGTTAAATAACGGAAATGTACAAAATTAGAATAATTCCTTAAACTAGACTACATAGCCTCAATTCAAAAAATATATATTTATAATATAGCTGCCAGACCTCAGTTATCTAAAGGATCCATGGATTCTACCTGCTAAACAGGGGAAATGTTGATCTAATTACTAGAGACAAAACTATTTAAATCCACTAGATGCACTAGGTACCGTGTTTCTCTGAAAATAAGACGTACCCTGAAAATAAGCCCCAGTTAAGATCCTCAGCCAGACGGGTGCATTTAGTACGTTATGACGATGTTCTAGAAGATGACATGACTGTATTTCAATAAATGAAGACTGTTGTACTTGAGAAAATAAGACATCCCCTGAAAATACACCCTAATGAGTCTTTTGGAGCAAAAATTAATATAAGACCCTGTCTCATTTTCGGGGAAATATGGTATAAGACCCAGTCTTCTTTTCAGGGAAACACGGTAGAACAGTGGATTTCTGAAGGCTTTACAGACTCGGCAGTAAGTGTTTCTAAATAAAACTTTCAGACAAACTTGAGAAAATATTAGGACTCAAAAAAGTCATCCTATACTGGATTGCATTCACCCATATTCACCAACTCTATTCCCACATTACCTCTTGAGAACAAGAACCTTGTTTTTTTTTTAACTACTCCCAGCACAGGGAAGATACTCAAACACAAAATGAATGTTCCCTTGCAAACTAAGTAAGCACTTTAAATCCTTCAAATCATGGACTGTACTTAAAAACAGGGAAAAAGGAAAGAGTTTAATACATTTCTTTAGGGGCTTATCTGATTTACATTAGATGTGAGCCACTTAGAACATCTTTTCATTTTTTCTTCCCCTTGTTCAAAAAGACTTCTATGACCTAAAAACTATCCTAAAATTAGACAAAGAAAAGTACAGATAAGTAACAAATCACAGAGACTCATTCTGATGTGAAAAATATCCCAATGTTTTTGATCACCTTCTTGAACTGAGATCAAAGACCTGCCTCCAACTTCACTAATCACGGGAAGAGAGATGAAGGGGTTCTAGAGGGTGACCTGTAATTTCATTAGAGAAAGAAAAGATACGCTAGAAACATACACAGGAAAATTGCATTTAAAAGGTCCACCCCAAGCTAAAAGTTCTAATGAAAAGTTCTGGCTTACAATGGTGAGGGGGAGCAGTTTGCCACTGCAAAATATGCCTTTTTGGGGATACTGATTATGTTGAGCAGGTTATTTTTAAGAAACAAAAGACTCATAAAGAACCTCTGACTTCCTCCTCGCTGCCTAAAAGAATTGAAGATAGAAGATCTGCTCCAGGAAGGGAGATAACATCACAAATAACTATGGTTTAATATGAACTAAGTGTGACAGACAAGGAGAAACCTTGCAAGGCACCCACTCTGTGTCCCATTATTAAAGATGGCCCAACAAACATTTGTTTATCAAATATTTGCTTTTCCATGTCTATGTGAACTGCCTTCCTGTCCTATGAAGTCTCAAATCACATTCCCTGTCCCATCTCCTTAGCTCAAGAAGGCACATAAGCCTCAACCTCCTCTGGTTCCATATTCTTATGGAACCCCTGTATGTACATACATAATAAATTTGGTTATTTTCTCCTGTTAATCTGTCTCACATCAATTTGATTATTAGACCAGCCAGAAGAATTTAAAAGGGTAGAAAAAAGATTATTTTCCTCCCCTACAATAATAGCAACTGCTAATAATACCAGTGGCAGCTGTTACACTCTAATCTGTTTCCACATTAAAATACTAATGAAAACACAGAAAGAATTGCAAACTAACAAACACGTTGAGATTTGGAAATATGAGTGATGCTGAGAGATGTTTCTATCAATAAAACACAGGTAAGTGTCTGTGAAAAAAACAGCAAGGTTACACAGAAAGACATATGAAATATGACAATTAAGTTCACGAACTCATCCTAGAAAAAGTGTTCCATATCTCATTGCTGAATATCTCTACAGTCACCTTTGAAGTATGACCTTTGGGAAGCTATGCACTGATGCCAGTGCCTAGTCCACCTTTCAGAGCAATTTGGGAACTCTTTTCCTGGAATGGCCATCAAAGCTGTCATATTACCCTTGATGTCCTGAATGTCATCAAAATGTCTTCCTTTCAATATTTCCTTTATCTTCAGGTAAAGAAAGAAGTCACTGGGGGCCAGATCAGGTGAGTAGGGAGGGTGTTCCAATACAGTTATTTGTTTACCAGCTAAAATCTCCCTCACAGACAGTGACATATCTTGCAGCATTGTCGTGCTGCAAGAGCCATGAATTGTTGACGAAAAGTTCAGGTCATCTAACTTTTTCATGCAGCCTTTTCAGCACGTCCAAATAGTGAACTTGGTTAACTATCTGTCCAGGTGGTGCAAATTTATAATAAGTAATCCCTCTGATATCAAAAAAGCTTAGCAACATTGTTGCAACAAGTTCACAAATGTAATTGTCACTTTGTATTTCTACCCATCTCTCACCAAACCCCCATTGCCAACTCTTGGCAGGAGGGACCTCCTTTCTGAAGTAGCCTACACTATTTCACCATCCCAGCCCAACCACTCCCGTTGGTAGTGTTCTTTCTGCAAAACCATCAGTCACAGCAGCATGAAAGAAACAAGCCACTGTACACTGTGTTTTGTAACATGAGGCAGATAATAGGAAGGAGCAAAAAGTGGAGGAGCTACCCATGCAGTGTCCTATAAAGAAGATGTATTCTCACACAGCATTTATTCCAAGGTAAAAAAAATGCAGATGTTTCCATTTATTATAAATAAATCTTAATTTAAATAACCCCATAAAATACAATGGGAATAGGTCATCCCTTTTCAGAAAGGCAAGCTGAGCTCGAAAACATAACTCTAAGATACCAAGAATTTGACAAAGGGCCGTCCACTTAGACCAGTCCTTCAGCTTACAATCTGGCAGAGAATTCTAACAAGAAAGAAGGTAAACTCTGTTGGGAACCAAAGGAAATCCCCAACCAAGTAAAAGCAACAACAAATAGCAAGCATAAGTAGCCACTAACATAAGCAACAACAATATCAATAATATCAACAAATATCAACCAGCATCACTGATAACAAACAACAAGTACTAGCAAACAATTTAAACAAAAATAGTCCACAAGGAGAGCCAACAATAAGGACTCTGGGGCAAAAACATTTTGCAATGCAAAATAAGGGGAGCGGCACATTCCAGATACCAGAAATAACAATTTGCTCTATTCTGTTTACAATGAAAAACAGAAGCTAATCCAAGAAAATCTGACCTTGAAAATAAAGGAGAGAAAGAGAGAGAGAGAGAGAGAGAGAGAGAGAGAGAGAGAGAGAGAGAGAAAATAGCTAGGATGTGACTAGAGGATGCAAACTCAGAATTAAATTCTGTATCAGAAGAGGAAACAAAATGTGTCTCTACATAACCAAATGAGAGAAACAGAGAACAAACAGGAGCTACAATCCTCAAGTGCAAAGTGTAAGAATGAAGAGATGAAAACAACGTAGGAAAAGATGACCAATGCAGAGCAAGGAAATGGAAAATCTGAATTAAAGGAAAAGGGTACTCTAGATGAAAAGAGGAGAGTAAATGAGACAGAAGCTGCAGAGATAATGGAAAGAAGCTGAAAAGAGACCAACATCTGATAGGCAAAAGGTCTCTCTGAATCCTACAGGTGAGAATATTTACAAAGGAAAAGATATTAGGCCGGTATATGAATTTCTCTTGGTGATACTGACCCAGAAATAAGAAAGTAACATTCACAGCTGTTTGAAGGGCTGTTTGAAAGATCAAGAGCAAAAAAATTCTACACCCACATTTTCCATTTGCAAAAGTAGCAAAAGCGCCAAAAGATGGTCTGCAAATAAGAGATGATCTAAAAAAGGAACTTAAGAAGGTAGGTGGGCATGGTCGTACAGTCTAAAATGAGTGGCAGAAAGCAATGAGTCATTTCAAAGACTGTTCTTATTAATTGTTGGAAATAAGGTTATAAAACTGAATATAAATGTCAAAATAGAGATGAAAATTAAATAAAATTATTACTAATATCATATAAAACCTCTCATTACATCAACAACAGTGAAATGGATGGCAGATGGGTGAGATAATTAGTAGAAAATAGCTGCTAGAACTGAACTGAGTTCATATAATTTGGTTCATTGAGTACCTCCACGAGCAAGGCACCATGGGACATAAAGGTGAACCAGAAACATAGGTTTTAATGAGGATGAGAGCAAACGGCAGAAATACTAGAAAAAAGTTTAAATAATTAAGGGGGGAAAGAAAAAGTTACAGGAAGGGCAAACGTAGATTCTTTTAAAATTCTAAATGCAATCCAGCCTACTTCAGCATTAATCTCTGACAAAGTTTACCTGAGTTTGAGTTTTAACCTCTTAACTATTTTATAGATTTTTGCTAATTTAGATCATAAAGGAAATAAATATGAAGCTAAAAGGAACACATTTCAGTACTGGTGTTCATACAACTTGGGACTGGCAAACAGAAAAAAACTTTACAAACAAGCTCCAACTCTACCATTAAACATTTGCACACAGAGCTCAAAGATCCATCAGATGTCTTCCAGTTTAAAATATCAAAATGCTAGGTCACTGGCTTCAAGTTGGCAAAATTCTACTGTAGAAGCTTTTCCAGCAGGAGGCAAAGAACAGGAGAGCCACAGAGGATCTGAGACCTCTGTGACTGCACTTGCAAACACACACACACATACACATACATACACCTGCCCAATAGGCTCTTCTGCTCAAGTTCCCCACGTTACACTGTTGTTCCTGACTGTCTGTACTATAATCATATGCTGTCTCACTGGACTGTGAGTTCTTTGAAAACAAGGACAGCATCTCATTCAGGTTTGCAACCCCAGCACCTAACAGTGCCTGGTATATGGTATATGCTCAACAAATGATGTGGGGCTGAACTGAGCTTTAAAGTAAGAAGAAACACGTGACATTTGGAAACAAACATACCATATTTAAGATCCACATTTTAATTGACAAGAGCTCAATTCTGAAGAGATTTGAATGTACCACTCTTTGGAGAAGGATAAATAGTAAAATGATGTAAGCATCATTTTTCCACCGAAGAATGCTGCAATTTGTTTTAAGTGACAAATAATGTGGGAGTATGAACAGAGCGCAGGACAGTACGAATGATGACAGCATCATCTTCTATATTCTTGCATATTCTCATATAGGTTTGGGTCAAAAATTTCTATTCTTCCACATTACACAGAAAATAAACTTGTCAGCATATATTTTGCAAGCCACTTTCCAAGCTCACATAAAAAAAAAAAAAATACAAATGAGAAAGACTAAAATAGAGCAAGTCATTTAGCATCTCATGTGGCTAATGTCTTTAGGGAAAACGTTTCTATAATTGTAACTTCCTTATTTGGCCTTCTGATGGGAGACATTTATAGAAGCAAATGCAAGATGCTGCTAGACTTGGGAGATACAAAAACACATTTCATAGAATAATGAGGAACAGGAAAAAAAAATGAATCTCCTCTAGCCACTAGGAAAGTTTATGATGCATACACAACTGCACTTCTCTTAGTATTTAAAATTTCACTGATAGTGACTCTGGATCAATCATAAATGACTCAAAATAGTGTCCTAGGGCGCTTGAAGGCTTCCTTCTTTGGATCACTATGCCATTTGCATTAAAGTGAAATAAATCCCACTGTGTCAAAAAATCATTAATTCTCAAGATATTTTAGTCAAGTTTATTTAAGTCTCTCCCTTGTGAACTTGGCAAACAGAAATCAGGGGAGAAAGCAATTATTAAACAAACCTTGTCTCATGTTCACACTATCCAGTATCCAGTACCCAATGCACATGAAACATTCCCATAGATATCTGTAGAAAGGGTTGAGAACCAAACTATTTTAATTCAGATCTTGGTTTCATTAATTTTAAAATTCAGTATTTTTTAAATAAGCTCATGTTTACCTATTATTAAAAGGAATACAGGGCACCTCTCCAGTTTCTGGAAGGAATATGAGAAGTGCCCACACTTGAATCTTGCCACTTCTAAAAACCATGAAAAGCAACTAGAAGAATAAACAAAACCTTTTATGATGCATAGTTCAAATAGTGTGAGAATGTGGGGGGCACCCACACCAGTAGAACTGATGGCACATGAAAAGCGACAACTGTGTGCGGGGCAGTGGATGCAACCGGGCAGAGCAGGGGTAGGTGGATAGGGAGGGACATTATTAGTAGTAGACCCAGAAAACACCAGCAAAAAACTTTTCACCAGCAGAAGGAGAGGGGCTCACACTTTGAGGGAACTGCTCTGAGCAGGTCTGAGAATGAAGAGGGTAGAGCAGGAAGCACTGGGGAGTAAGAGAGAAAAGGCATGGAAAGCAAAGAAACCATCCATTTCATTTGATCCGTAACAGAAGATATCGTACGCTGAGAAACCAGGAGGGTTAAGTCCTCTACCATCACAGGACCCTGCTACTAGCAGATAATTCAGGAAAACACAAATAATTCGAACAGAAACAAAAAAGCAAGTAAGATCACCATATCCACCAAAAGAAACAAAAAAATTATTATTTCTCAGCAGAAGAAACTTCACCAGAAAATATAGCCACAGCTAGAAAGTTGCAATAAAACATTCCAAGAATTCAAAGCTATGACTAGGCATATTGAAAGAGGGGAGAAGAAAATATACAGAACTCAAGAAGGATGAAATAGGAAAACAATAATTAAGAGATGAAGACTGAAGGACAAAGAACACATGGGAAAACAGAGATCCTAGAAAGCACAGTAAAGGACATCAAGAAGATAAAAATTATGAAAATGAAATCCAGAGAGAGAGAGAGAGAGAGAGAGAGAGAGAAACACAGAGAGAGATAGGACAAAAGGGGATAGCTATAAAAAAGTAGTCAACGGAAAAAGAAATACACATATTTCTCCATCCAAACAAGAAAATCAAAACAAATTTTTGAAACCTAACACAAGCAAACATCCCTAAAATAAAGTAGTTCTCTAAACCAGGGGCTGGCAAACTGGAACCCAGGGCCCAATCTGACCACGTGCTTTGGTCAAATTATATGCATCACCTATGGCTACCTTCACACTACAACAGCACAACTGAGTAGCACAACACAGGGCCTACAAAGTTGAAGCGATTTATGCTCTGGTCCTTTACATAAAAAGTTTACTGATCCCTGCTCTAAACTATGAATTGGAAGGCACACCATATGCCTGGAAACACCAAAACGTGAGCTAGGAAAACCAACAGACTATTTAAAGAGGAAGACTCTTTTGGGAAGCCAGTCAAAAGGACCAAGTTACTTACATGGAAAAATAACTCAGATTGGCAATGGACTTTAACACCAACATTCAGTGTCAGAAAATAATGGAGCAGTACTACACAGAAAGGATCACTGACTTACGTATGTATACATGCTTTCAGGGAGTATTTTTCCTGAGAGCTGTTCCACAGAAAACTACCAGAGGACAAGCTTTAGCTAACCAAGAGATAAGAGAAACTTCAGCAGGGTCTAATGGAGACCCATAAGAATCATTTCACTGTAGAACTGAAACTTCAACAAAAATGGGGAGAAAGATAACTGAATAGCTTGTACATGTTAATGCACTGACAAGGCAGCAACAGCACAACTCACAGGCCACCCATCGGTAACGGCTGAGGCAGAAAGGATGGCAGTTTAAGCTGGTAAGTCTTATTTAAGGGTTAAAGTTAAATATTAAGAAATGTCACGCAAGCGACCAAAAGTGGAGGCGAAAGAGAAGGGGAGGAAACTGAAAAAAGAAATCACAAGTTAATTTCATTGTTGCTCATTGCAGGGGACCAATAAACATGGTGTCAACTAAAGGTAAAGGGGAATGAGAGTCTTTTGTGATTCTACTGTCAAAAAAAAAAAAAAAAAAAAAAACTACTAAGGAAAAAAGTATAAAGAATACATTTCTAGGTGTTTTTTTTGTTTTGTTTTTCTTAGTTTCAGGTTGAAGGAACACATTTCTAAGCAAACAGAACATATAGGGAAGAACCTTTAAAAATGCACACACTCAGGCATACATAAAAATGCATAAATTAATATCACAGAACTAAACTCGTCATATTGGTTATATCTAGATCTACAACGTTCTGACAATTAAGTTCAAGAACTCAACCTAGAAAAAGTGTTACATACCTCATTGCTGAATATCACTATGATCACCTTGGAAGTACTCCCTTTGGGAAGCTATGCACCAACACCAGCACCTAGTCCACCCTTCAAAACAATTTTGGAGCTCTTTCTGGAATGGCCATCAGAGCTGTCATCGTATTACCCTTGATGTCCTGAATGTCATCAAAAGTTTCAATATTTCTTTTAATCTTCAGGTAAAGAAAGAAGTAATTGGAAGCCAGATGAGGTGAGTAGGGAGGGTGTTCCAATACACTTATTTGTTTACTGGCTAAAAACTCCCTCACAGACAGTGCCCTGTGAGCTGGTGCATTGTCGTGATGCAAGAGCCATGAATTGTTGGCGAAAAGTTCAGGTCATTTTCATCTAACTTTTTCACACAACCTATTCAGCACTTACAAAAAGTGAACTTGGTTAACTGTTTGTCCAGTTGGTACAAATTCATAATGAATAATCCCTCTGATATCAAACAAGGTTAGCAACATCAGGCATCAAGTTTGCGTACTTAATTGTCAGACCTCATATATCTATCTACACATAAAGGGCTTAATTCAATGATTTTAAAATTGAGTAACAAAACAAAACTCCTTTCTATGTCAAGTACAAGAGACACTTAACATAAAATCCATCAGAAAGATTCAAAATGAAGTTAGGAACAACGGTATACAGGACAAATGTAAACCAAAGAAGTGCATGGGTCATGATCTTGACATTAAACGATACAGAATTAAATCATGTAAACAGCGGGCACAGTGATTGAATAGACAAACAAAAGAGAAAGTATAAAAGTTCAGAAATAGATCTAAATACATTTGGGAAGTTAACAAATGACAGCATATCAAAACAGTCAGGAAAAGATCAATTTGTAACTACAGAGGGTGCCAAAAATATATATACACATTTTAAGAAAGTAAAACTATTAAAATTGTAATACTCAATGTATACCGATAACAAAAGATGAATACAAGTCACGTTTGCTTCTGCAATTCCAAGAGGTGCTCAAAGTGGTTACCATCAGTGTTCACATACTTCTGATTACTGCCAAATACTGCTTGAGCAAGGTTGACTAAAGTGTCCACTTGTATACATTTTTTTGGCACCCCTGGTATATGTGGTGTGACAACTGAATGGCCATTTTAAAAAAAGATAAAGTTGACCTCATACTTTACACAGGATATGTGGACCAAAGAGTTAAATGTAAAATATAAAACTATATAGATACTATGAAAAACAAAGTATATACTCCTTTATAGTCTCAAAGTACAGAAAGCCTTTCTAATTATGATTCAAAATCCAGAAGTCAGAAAAGGTTAATAAATTTGATATAAAAGCTGTGTGGCTATATCATATGCTTTAAATATAAATACATGCATACATTTATAAACACTAACATACATAATTCACATATAAGCATACATACACTGACACACACACACACACACACACAAACACTACAATGAAAACATATTTAAAATTGGGGACAGAATATTTGCAATGTATACTACTGAAAAGGGGTTAGTATATGAAGAGCCCTAGACATTCAGGGAAGGGGAATGACAATAAAGCCAATAGAAAAATAAGGAAGTTATATAAACACATAATTTACAGAAAAGGAAATACAATTAATTGGCCCTTAAATAAGGCATTTTGTTAATTTCACTAATAAGAGAAGTATAAATCAAAACTACCATGATTCAGTTCTGATCTATCACACTGGCAAAATTTCAGTTTAACAATATATTCTGCTGAGAGGCTGTGAAGAAAGCAGAATGCTACAAACCCTACAGAAAATAATTTGTCAATATCTTCCTGTATTACAGATTAGTTTATCCTTGACTCAGCAACTTTACTTCTAGAATCCTGTCTTATGAATTTGAAGGAAAAAGTACAAAATGACTCTCTATCTCTCTCTCTCTCTCTCACTCACCCACACACCCACACCCCACACCCCCACACACACACGTTATTCAGTTATTCCTTACGAGACTGTTTATACTTCAAACACTGAAGGGAAAAAAATGCCCAGCAATAGAGAAATCTACCCCAGATACAGTTCTATTCACACAATGCTGTACTATGCAATTGCAAAAAAATAAACAAATGAAGAAAATCTCTAAGGGGAGCTAGGATATATTGCTATGTGAATAGAAACAAGATGTAGAACAATGTACATATATTCTTGTCTTATTTTTTATAGTAACTGTGAAGAATAAAAATATATATTCATGTTTGCTTTCCAAAAGGATATTCATATTATTCATATTTTCCAGAAGAAAAACTTGAAAGATAAAGAAGTAACTAATAAAAATGGTTACCTATGGAGGCAAGAATAAAAGTAAGATTTATCTGTATATATCTTTTATATTGATTTAGACTGTAGAACTGCACTGACGTAATATATATGTCACAACTATATATAAACACATATACAAATATCCATTTTTATTTATGTGTAACATATATATAAATGTAGACATATACATTTTTAAAATGAAATTATATATGCAGATATACATATATGTATACATATATGTTAATTACATATTACACGTGCATATTTATTATATATGTATATATGTATATATGTATACATATACACATATAATTAATTTTTCAACTTTAGCATTTAATGCTAAAGTTGAAAACAAATTAATCCAAGGATTCATCAAACTAAAAATATAACCACATAATCATTATTTCAAGTGAATTTATAACAGTATTTGGACAACATATCCTCCTTTTTCTTTTTCAATTCTTTTTATCAGGGAACAGTGTGTTTCTCCAGGGCCCACCAGCTCCAAGTCGTTGTCCTTCAATCTAGTTGTGGAAGGCGCCGTTCAGCTCCAAGTCCAGTTGTCAGTTTAAATCTTTAGTTGCAGGGGGCGCAGCCCACCATCCCATGAGGGAATTGAACCAGCATCCTTGTTGTTGAGAGCTCGCGCTCTAACCAACTGAGCCATCCGGCCACCCCATATCCTCCTTAATAAAAAGCATTGTGAGGACAAAAGACTCAAAAATTTATCTTAAACTTCATTCATTACTTTTATTATTAGTTATTAGTAATGATTTTTTTTTGGGGGGTGTTGTTGTTGTTGTTGCTGCTAAATGAAACTTCTATTGAGAGAGAAAAATACCAGTAATGTTTTTCTGAGGTTCTTGAGTCTCAGACCTCAGGAAGTGGGGCCCCCAGGCCAATGATCTGTTATGCTATGCTGAGTTGTAGGTCCTGGGCACACATTTCCAGGTTGAGGCCTGGCCTGTAGACTCACAGGTCTGCAGTCCCCACAGCCTGATCTTCAGAGGCGGCCCCATGGGGTATAGTAAAGCTTTTAAATAAATCAAAAATTAATAAATATAATAAATCAAATAATTTGTTAATGGTCTTAGAAATCGATATTTTCAGTTAAGGAAAAGACATATAATTATGTCAGAGATGAGGACAGGCTGCCTCAAGATATCCAAAAATGGCATATTGATTATTTAATTAAAGTTAGTTAAGAAACTGCCCGCTGAAGAAGAAAACCCGGACCGCTCTGCCACCCTAAAAGCAGGAGATGAATCTCCCATGTGATAGGTGTCCTCCCTGCTCCTGATGGCTGAGCAAAAATGTTATCACAGAGTTAAAAGAATCCCGAGTCCAAAACTTGTATAAACAAATGTTGTAACGCCTTTACTAATTCACAAACCCTGCTTAGATTCTTTTCTAATGAGCACTTTCTTTGTCCTGTCAAATTCTCACATATGTATTGCTTCTCTGTCTACAAAGTATAAAAAGGTGTCTAGTTCGATCATATGTTTGAGACTCATTTTATAACCTAATCATCGTATTAGCATTCTCCCATGCTCACATATTAAACTGGCTTTTCTCCTGTTAATTTAGTCTTGTACTAATTGTATTACATTATTATTAGTCTAGCCATAGGAACTACAGAAGGATAGAAGGGGAGGTGAATTTTTCCCTGCCTTGACAGTTATGAAATCAAATAAGTTAAATACAAAGATTGCATTCATGACATGATTTAGAAGCCATAGCAGCCCAGCAGCAATGAGCACCCCAGTATTCAGAGGTTGGTCTCTAATGCTGTTCCGTCACTAATAGGAACCAGTGCTTCCTAAAGAAATGGCTGGTTTCAACTTTCAGACAAAAAAAGGTTCAGTATGTGCCTGGGACATCTTATTCTGGCAGAAAGCAAGAAAGCTTTCAAAGACTGATACGGTTGTGTAGGGACAGGTTGAAAAACAGCCACTGAACAAAGTTGTAAGAGTTCGTACATAAAAAGAATATAATTGTTGTTGACTGAAACACACTGAACCCAGGAAATTCTATGGTTCTATAATAATAACCAAAAAAGAAAAATTCAGAAAGAAATAAACCTCATTTGTCATTGTTTGAAGTATCTATGAAACTAACTCCTTACCTTAAATAATGTGATAAAGAAAAGACAGTAAGCATCTGTCCTGCCTTTTCAGAGGAACTAAATGGGCCCTGGTGATAAGGTGAAGTGCAACTTTACAGAAGAATGCCAGCCAATAAAGGAGAATGATAAAACTAGAAAATCGTTATTCTGCAACTTCTAATAAAATCATTGATTCAGGCAAGAATTGTGTGTGTCACACACACACACACACACACACACACACACAATTGTCAAATATTGTCAAAACCAACAGGTAAATGTCTCATGGAAACTAAAGTTACTACATATATTTGTTATTACTTCCACTCCAATGCCCAACAAGAGTCTACATATAATAAAGACAAAACACGAAAAAATAAAAATGAAGGGGGGATAAAAAACAGACCAAACGGCAGTAGGCTACATAAAGGAGTGAGGAAAGGTTACAAACCTCCTACCAGGAAGTCCTATACAGAGGACAACCTCTGACCCTAAATGTATCTCCAACACAAAGAGGGAGCATCTGCATGATTCACAATGTTGGTGAGTTTAAAAACAAAACCTTTCCTCAACACAGTTGGGATCATCTCTGATCCCAAAAGAACTGCCCACATGGGTTCTCACAGAGAAGCAAGCACTAGTCCTAAAAACTCCTCAGATTAAACATTGCATCCTGCTTTCTAGGACATGTCCTTCAATATAGGTTAATGGAATGTTGACAAAAGTTAGGTCAATCAAAGCAATTCTACTGGGAGCTATTATGGCCCAGTCCAAGCATGTAATTCTGATGGTCTTATCTAATCCAGGGAAAGATTTCTGGGTAGCTAGAATCCAGCTCACCACATTTTACTCATATAAACACATGGCAGATTCATATTTCCTATGGGAGGCCTAATTTGGAAAGCACAGCTCTCGAATGCTTAAATTCTCAAATTCAAAGTGACATTAATGTCTTTGCAGTAGACTGTTTTTCTTTCTATGAAACAAAAAAATGCAAGCCAAAAAGGGACAGGAAAGCCCTTCCATGATCTTGCAAAAAATAGTCTCACTTTTTTTGTATTTGAATTAAAGCGTGCGCACACCCTCCCACCCCCCACACACATACACACACAAATGCTTTATTTCAAAACACGCACACCTTATGCGCTTTTTGACCAATATGGTGCTGGTGGAAGGTGAGACGCTCAGAGCTCCATAGTAATTCCAAAAAAAGAAAGAGAGGCGCTAAAGAAATAGCTAATATCCTAACAGCTAAAATATAAGTAACTTGCCCAAATTATACAACTAGTAAACGCATCTAGGACTGGACCTTAAGTAACCTGACTTTGGGACTATTACATTAAACACTATACTCTACTACCTCTCTATAGCACGTCCTCCTCCATGCATCCTTTCCCCGTGTTTTGTTCTGTGTTTCCCCCCACACAGCTGGCTTGAGGAAGAATATAAACATGGTACCAAATCTGCTTACCATTTTTAGAGACTTATGAAAGCTGCAGAGTAGACAAGTCTCATCCAGCCATGATAGGATCTGCCTGACCACGCAGCTTTAAGCTTAGGGACAGAAAGAACTGTGTTTCTCAGGGTAGGAACAGATCTGCAACGCCTGAACATTCCATCCATGAATCAACTCAAGACACAGAAACATAAATGAGCGTAATGCCCCTCCCTATACACTAATTTACAAGCTAATCCAAACAAGACAAATACAGTGCATCCTGGGTTAGAATCCCAGCAACTTCTCACTCTTGCTGACAACACTAATAAACAACCTTTTATTTTGGTATCTGTTCTGGGAGACCTTTGGTCAAATCCTGTTTGAGAGAAATGCTACGCAAGTGTTTCCATTTTTTTGGAAACCACAAAAAACAGCAAATAATATTTCTAAATCTGTGTGCATTGTTGCCAAACAATAAATTATACATATTCTGAAAAGGAGAGAAAGCATATAATACTGCAAAATTTCTGTGAGCAATGTTTATCTGATAATGAAAATGAAAACTCGATGGCTGACTATTCAAATGAAGTTACAGACTTATGATTTAATGTCACCACAGCCCTTCATTCTGTTTCAGATATTAAAAGGGGTGGGCGGGGGAGGGGGGAATGAGTCCTGAACAACCCCTGCTTCTGAAGCCTTTATTGCCTCATCCATGAAAAGCTCGACTGTGGTTTGTAACGCAATATTCAACAGCTGAGCAAGTCCTATGTGAATGCTGCCGAGCATTGTCCTGGACAGAAAACAAAGGACCAGGAAATAATACCTTGAAAGATCTTCACCTCATGCAACCTTGAAGCTTCCGGCTCAAGGTCACAGTAAGGCTTCATAGTCACAGTAAGGCTTCCCCAGATAAGGAACTGACCCTTGAAATGGACAAGGACCTGAAACAGGCATAATGATAATAGAGGAAAGCTTCAAGGCTTAGCCACTCCTGCATCACTGGTTCAAAATCACAATTAAAAAAAAGGTGGATGCAAAATCCTTTTATTCTTCTGGAAAGAAAAAGATGTAACCTGCACTACCCAAGTAAAGCACAACAAAGAGGAAACTTCAGAATTAGTGTTTCGGGGGGGGGGGGGGGGGCAGGGATATAGTTTCCTTTTGGCTTCATGAGGTCCTACTACTTGAATCAATCAAGAAATCCATTACAGAGTCTGCCACAACCCAGATCAAAACAGTGCAGTTTTGCTGTGAGCCACTTCACTGCCAACATGCAGCTCTATGAGAGCAATGCACAAAGGCATTGAGAGCTGCCACAGATGAATATCAATTAAAGAAAATGACAGGTGCGGTGTAAACAACTGTCCATATCAAATGGCAAGTCTGGCAAAGAAATGAGGGTGATAGAAAATTAATATGGTTGTTCTCTATAAAATGTTGAATTAGGAATATCCTCACCTTCTCACAATTCTCACTTTTCCTATCAATTACTTGCTTTAGTCACCGAGGCAATTGTTCACCCAAGGGTGGGCATGAAAATAAAAGCAATTATTAAGAAAACAAGTTCTATTATGAGTCAAAACAGGAAGCTGCGGCTGAAATTCATGTTTTAACAGCAATTCTGGTATCATCTTTTGATTAATGGTCTGATGTGTATGGGTGGCATATGCTGTGTGTTTTTTTTTCCTAGAAAACTCCATCTTTATGAATAAATGTGGCTTAGGATTCTAAAAATGGTATGCAATTGTTTGAAACATGATACTTAACAAAATGCCAAGTTCTACCCAAGATAAGATTCAGAAAATAGCTTACATTAGACGGAATTAGAAGTGAAGGAAGAAAGGGAAGGAGAGAGGGAGGATGGAAGAAAAGGAGGGAAGGAGGAAATCCACATGCAGACGTGCGTACACAGACACACACCCGAATAGCCACTCTGCAGGAAAGCAGAGATTAATTAGATGATTTCTGGAAAGTGCTTTGACTCTTTGCAAGAAAGATGCTATATACATGGAAGGTATTAGAGTTTTCTTATTATTCTGAAAGGCATTTTCATTCACCTCCAGATGAAACATCATACAACTAATAACCAGTCTGCTTTAACAATGATAATTAATTAAATCACAAGTCTTTTTAGAATTTTTATCAAGCAAACACCAATTCCCCATTCACCAACCCTAATGCTTATAGGAGTACCATTTTTTAACAAGGGCCTGGAATCATGATTTCTTGCCAAACTATTTTAATATAAATTTAATTAGCGAGATATAGATATTTCTCACTTCTGAGAATTATGCTTTCATCAGCAAGATTATCAGCACAAGTATTATATTGACTACCTACCCTGAGTAATAAGAGAAGCACAAAATGACCTCAAGAAGCTTGCAATTGTAGGACAATTTACAGATATACATAAAATATAAAAAATATCCACTAATATATTTACCCAACACTGTGGCTGGGGGGTAGGTGTCAAGTGTTCTCCACAAAAGAATTTTCCCAAAAGCCTAGGCCTTCTTTTTATAAAGTTCTAAGCCATTTTCTAAAAGGAAATTATATTCAAGGGGAATTTTCTGAAAAGAACAGCCCACTTTGCTTTGTTGGCTCATGAGCTGACTACACTATCATCTACCTCTGGGACTCTGAGTCATCATGATGGCCTCAGATGACTCAAGTGTGACAGAACTCAGTCCCTGCCAAGGCTGGGGCCTCTGAAAGTGGTGTGGGAGCTGCTTTCCCCCTAAACCAAGGAGCCATCAAAGTGCTTGGATTTGTTTAAATTATTCTGCTTCCTTTCAAATCAGCAAGCTGTCATTTACCCCGCATCTGGACCTGCTCCTCACAGCGCCTACCCCACTTCTACATTGGTTTTTGCTCATCTCCTCTGGGCTGGGAAATTCAGAAATCAGAAAGACGTGTGCGTGCACAGAAGGGTCGCTCATGTAAGTTCCTGAAATACTCCAAATACTTGCCAGCCTTTCTTTGACTTTTCACATGTGCTCAAAGGGCTGCCCTGTGTTAGTGCTCAGCGATATTCTAGGTAACTGAAACTGTCAAATTCACGTGTCTAACTTACCCACTCACAAATGCCTACTTTAAAAGAATAATAGGTATAAAAATGAGGAAAATAAGGAGTAGTGCTAGGAGATTAAAGGCAACATCTATTCAACAGAAATTTCAAGTTGTTTTTCCTAGGTATCCAGACAGAACAAGACAGAAGTGGCCAGTACCTGCATACCTGTTCGTAATATGCTTTTATAAATAGAAAATGCCACAAAGAAGTACAAATAAAAAGTAAATGCAGGTTGGCTTCAAGTAGCAAAATGATCTAAGATTTCTCCTCAACTTAGCATTTGGAAGAAAATAGAACATGTTTAAGCTTTAACCAAAACATCATGACCCAACAGCAATCTAGCCGTCAGTTACGTACAAAAGCCGCAAACATCCCAGGAATGATACCTCCATTCATCCAAGAGATAAAATAAAAAACAGGGTTGTGTATTAGTTTAATATGATTTCAAATCAACTTGTTCATAATTTAAGTGAAGTGGTTTTAATCCCCGTGCTTATAACAAAGATAAAAAAAACAACAGTTGTTTTTAGAAGTTGTTTTGATATAAGAATAAAGTAAGTTGGATCAGGATGTCATCATCTCTTCTGTTGTCTTTGATAAGCAGTCAGCAGCCCCAGTGCTGAGGGGCCCTTCTCGGGGTTTTTGGATAAGAACTTGTGCAGAAGTAACTACAGCAAGGGGACATTCAGACCATAAACACTGGGAGTGTGTGAATTTCCCTTTGGGGAAGGTGACTCTTTGCTGATCTAAAAACTCTCCAAAGACTTCAAGATTACAGACCTCTGAGGCATTCTTAGCCCTCACCCAGGCCAAGGTAATGCTGGTTGGCAATGGTGAGAAACCCCATTAACAACCCCATGAAAGAGATTAGTCCACCCACCAATACTGGGGGCGTCTTCATTCCCCAGCAACGAGCTCCCTTCCCCGGAACAATAGTGTGATTAATCTGTCATTTGCCTAAAGTACGTTATTTCTTTATTTGGTTTATTAAGAGATATTATCCTGTGTGCTACTGGCTTATGAAATTCCTATAATTCCCACAGTGAACCTATGTTAAACTAATGGCTGGTAGAGACTAAATCAGTCCCTGAGTAAAGCTTTGCCACCTCCCCCAAAACAAAACAAACAGAAAGAAACAAAATTATGTCACCTCTGCTTAAATAGGCCCACTTTACCCATCACTATATATGAGAAGATTAAACATACATAACAAAGTATATTAAGCACAGTGATTTCAAACTAAAGGTAATTTATCATTGATTTATATATTAAAAAACAATATCAGTGATTGAAAACTACCATTAACTCAAGCCCACATTGAGTACACATTGACAACAGCAGAGCTCTTCCTGAAAAGTACAAATCTTAATGGACTACTGACCAGTAATTCCCAATTTACCCTTATAAATACCAAATTTTAGTGACCTAAGAAGTTGCTAACAAGTAACTGTTAGCTATAAAAACAAAATCCAACAGAATGTTCATGATGTGCTCAGAAGAATCACATAAAAGACATTAATTTTTAATAAGTTTCTGGCCTACTAGAACAAAAATGGATATTTGAGAATCACTGCCCAAAAGCTGAAGTCTCAAACTGAAAGTTTTCTAAAGATGGAAACTTCCAGAGGATATTAAGCATGGATGGATTTAAGAGAATCAATTTCCAGATCTCCAATTTGACGTGTATGGATCTGCCTACGAAGGAGTCTGCAATTTGCAAACCCCCACGTCCATTTTCACAATTGCTCTTCATTTTACAACAGAAAGACATACTTGTTACCCATCTTAATTTTTCTACAGAGCACTCAAGGTACCGAACAAAGGTAAAATCTGAATATTTGCTTTAAACCTAACCTCCCTAGTCAAGGCATATTATAGAACTCGTTTTTCCCTATCTGACACATGTTTCTGTTAAGGGCAAACCTGGTGATGGAATCTGGATATTCTGGGCTATGTCGGGATGCTCTAAACTGAGATACATGAGAGAGCCTGACAACAGGCAAACAGAAAGAATGATAAGACATGTTGAAGACAGTTTCCTTACTTCAAGTTGGTAAAGTCACAGCAAGGCACTGTACCTACCTCTCACCATCTAACTATCTTAGAATTGGAAAACTGAAATGACAGAGATGACAGAGAAATAGATAACATCTTATTTGAAATGAAAAATGTAGTCAGATGTTTTAAAACAAGAGGTCTGACTTTTCTAACTGGAATAACAATAATTCTACAGCTCCCGTTTTCACCACAAATACAGTATAGAGACAAAAATACATTTAAAGCCAATAATATGAAAATGCATTCTCAAACTATCCAGAGTACATGGAACTTTAAAAGGTGCCTTAAGGTGAAAAAGCAACAGGTATGATTGATAGTCTTCTGATAAGTCAAGGTAAAGGCTTTCTGGTAAACTTCCAGATACGGAGAAAGTGAAAAATTCTAATGACTGGGTAACAAAGTCTTTTTGGAAGTCACGTGGTTTCCAATTCTTGACTTTCAATAAAATTGAAGAAGAACCAAATCTCGAGTTGTCAGTACACAGAGTATTAACAATAATGTTTGATGACAGAGCACCATGAGACTTTTTGCTTATTACCTAAAACGATTTGGAAGAATTGAAGGACACGGCTAAAGCAACTCTCCTTCCATTCCCCTCAACTCATCTACGTGGAAAAGAAGAAGGTTTATCAAGGGCAAATCTTTGACCCTCTATCAATGTCTCTGTGAACAATTACCTAATTGAGTGGAAAATCCCATACACTTTGTTAAATGATACATTTCTAACAGCACTTTTAATGTTTAATAATTAGTTATCAAAATGTGTATTACTGATGTTGCTTTGATAAAGTGTGTACCACTAATAATTATAATGGTAACTCACTCTGGAAGAAATTTTCTTAATAACTACATCCTCATGATTGTAGGAAATATTTTAATTACATTTAAATTTCTTTGCATGGTTTTTGTATAAGGAATTATAAGATGATCAAACAAAACCTTCCAAGCACATAACTATATTAAACCAGAAAAAAAAATTACAGGGAAAATTGGATATACATGTTCAAGCAAGAAAAAATGACGTAAGAGTCTCAACAATTAAAAAAAGAGAACTTTAATTTATTTTTACATGGATGGTAGTGGGTATTGAATTCCTGTGGTTTTAGATTCCACTGCACTCATTTAAAAAAGTGATATAAATTTTCTTTTATATATCAATATTTAAAATCCACCAAAAATTCCATCTTGTGCAGATGTTAAATGTGTGATAAAACATAGTCAGAGTCAGATCCAACTTACAAATGTGCAGGGAATACAGTTTTGTGAAATTCCTTTTGCAAATATACAAGTAAAGAAGTCTGAAGGCCTTGTCCCCTGTTTTCCAGAATGGTTATAGCTTATGACAGGCACGCACTCCAAAATCCAGACTCAACCATTTCTTTGACACCCTAACACCCACTACTAACTTCTTCAAATGGACTGGACTCTGATTTCCTTCACTTACTCTTTCACAGTATTTGTATCCCAACTGCCTACCACAATAGCACACGACAGTCATGCAAAAAGTATTGGTTTTCAAAATTAAATAAAATGTCACTTGCCAAAGGTTAGAGAGAGTAATTCCTTGCTCTTTGAGAACCTGTTCAAGCTGAACATTTATCAAACATAAGAAATCAGATGGGTTGAACTTTGGACTACGGGAAAAGAGGCTGGGAGTTGAGTTCCTAACCACCATGAATCCTAGGAGTGACCTTTGATAAATCATTTAACTGTTGGATGCATCAAGCAGGTTTCCATCTATTTAAATATAAATGTAGAAGAGATAAGGATTCATGCCCTATTGTAAAAGTGGCCTCAAGTGCATTAATACATGCCTGAAAAAGTATTTCCAGCACCTAGTAGAAAGAAATGCGTGAGACTGGGACAAGAAAGGATTTCAGGTACTCATTTATTCTAGTGTATTATTGGCCTCTGGATAAAACCAGAGCAAACCAATTCCACACAGAGCTGATGGTAACATGGTATTTAACCATATGGTAGTTAAGCATAATGAATTGGAAATCAAGAGGTTCTTTAATAAAAAAATAAAAAAAATAATAAAAAAAGATGCTTTGCTAATTCAGTTTAGATCCACAGCCTCTGACATCGCTGGAGGTGGTCAGACAACCTCAGTCCATCATGCAGCCTCTGTCCTCCCCAGTGAAGTATTTCATAGGCCTCCAAAGTACTGTGCGCAGCTATTTCAATGGGCCCCTGCATTATTCTTTTTTTTAATCATTTAAACACATGTTATTGTAAAACATGTGGCTACATCTATACACATTCCTATACATAAACACACATGCAATGCAGAGTCTCTACATGAATTATTTTACATAGTTCAAAAACTAAAGGTGAAAGAAAAAAATCACTTTGAAGCCTTCCAACAAAAAGCAAACACATACACACACACACACACACACACACACACACACACACGTGCATAACATTTACTTAATCACATCACATATTATGTTCTACATAGCCAAGGCTGAACAAAGCAGATTCATCTTTCCTCTCACTTAAAAAAAACAAAAATCTCAGTGTAATTCTTAGTGAACAGACGAACAAATCATTCCTCCTGCACTTCTCTTTCTTTTTTCTCTTAAACTTAAGGAATCTGTAAAAGAATCAGAATGATGAAATCTCCATGAGAGCAGAGCCCAGGTCTGTCTTGTTCCATATCCCCAGTGTCTAGGACCCTGCCTGGATGGATACACTAGGCACACAGTAGTTACTGTTGAACAGACAATACAAAGATCCAAATGTAGAGGGTGAGGTCTCACCACCACACACTTCAGACCTGCAGGGCAGGTAAGTAATAGTATCACAGTGCAGCAGATTTAAGTGAAGTTTGTTCGGCTTATTTATATTGGAATAGCAATTTTCTCCAGGTTTACTGAGGTATTGTTGACATATATGTAAGTTTTTTGTGGTTTGATACCCATATATACTGCAATGGCTTGATACCCATATATACTGCAAAATGATTACCACAATAAGATTAGTTAACACCTCTATGCCCTCACATAATTACCTTTTCTTATATGTGGTGATGACATTCAAGATCCACTCTCTTAACAACTTATAAGTATATAATACAGTATTAATTATATTCACCATGCTGTATATTAGATCCCCGAAACTTACTCATCTTATACCTGATAGTTTGTACCCTCTGACAAACATCTCCTAGTTCCTCCATTCCCAGCCCTCGGCAATCAGCATTCTACTCTCTACTAATCTGAGTTCAGGTTTTTTTGGTTCTACATATAAGTGAGAACATACAGTATTTGTCTTTCTCTGTCTGACTTATTGCACTTAGAATACTGCCCTCAAGGTCTACCCACACTTTCATAGAAAGCAGGATTTCCTTCTTTTTAATGGCTAAATAACATTCTACTGTATACATACATACCACATTTTCTTTATCCATTCATCCATACATAGATACTTAGGTTGTTTCCATGTCTTGGCTATTGTAAATAATGCTGCAATGAACATAGGAGTGTTGACAGATCCTCAAAACAGTGATTTCATTTATTTCAGATATATACCCAGAAGTGGAATTGCTAAATTATATGGTAGTTCTATTTTTAATTTTTAAAGGAAACGCCATACTTTTTCCATATTGGCTGCACAAATTTGTATTCCCATCAACAGTGCATTAGGTTTCCCTTTTCTCCATATTTTTGCCAACACTTATCTTTTGTCATTTGGATAGTAGCTATTCTAACAGGTGTGAGGTGATATCTCTTTGTGGTCTTGATTTGTATTTCCCTGATGATTAGTGATGTTGAACACCTTTTCATGTATCTATTGGCAACTTGGTATATCTCCCTTGGAAAAATGTCTATTCAAGTCTTGCCTTGTTTTGTTTTCGCTGTAGAGTGGTATGAGTTCCTTGCATATTTTGGATATTAAACCTTCATCAGACAGATGGTTGGCAAATACTTTCTCCCGTTCTATAAGTTGCCTTTTCATTCTGTTCATTATTTCTTTTGCTATGCAGAAGTTCTTTTCTTTTTTTAATTTCTTTCTTTTTTTTTTTTTTTTTTTGCTTTTACTGCTTGCAGTTTTGGCGTCATCTCCAAAAACTCATTGCCAAGACCAATGTCACGAAGATTTCTCCTTGTATTTTCTTATAGTATAATAGCTTTACAGTTTCAGATCTTACATTTAAGTCTTTATTCCATTTTAAATTAATTTTTGTAAGTGGAGTAAAATAGGAATAATATTTCATTATTTTGCATGTGAATGTCCAGTTTTTCCAGAACCATTTTTATTGAAGAAACTGTCCTTTCCCCATTGAGTACCTTTGGCTCCCTTGTCAAACATTAGTTGATCATATATGTGTGGGCTATTTTCTGGGCTCTCAGTTCCATTCCATTGGTCTATGTGTCTGTTTATATGTCAGTACTATACTGTTTTGATTACTATAGGTTTGTAGTAAAAATAAAATTATTATAATGAGTGAAACACAGCTAAACGCAGATTAGGGCTTGAATGAGGACCCATTCTGGGATGAATTTCAAAGAAAAAAAGAACTGAGACCTAACTTCTGGTTTCTAGTCCACCAGGTAAGGAAATTAGAAGCCATAACACCATCCTAACAACAAGTTAAAGACTGAAAAAATTGAAAAACCAACCACCCTTCTAAGATCTGCAGAGAGGTAAAGTTACAGGGCAAACTGCTGCCCCCAAAATTGAAGAGACAATAGATACAGAAGAACACAACTTACCAGAGCAGAACCCATGAGAAAGTGCCAGGGTAGGAAAACCTAAAGGATAATGTGACAAATTGGTGGAGGCTTGAGAGGTTGGGGGGTGGAATTAAGCTTTTATGAGATTTCCAGGAGGTCTACCAGATCCTCATTGTGAATATCAGAGAAAAATTTCCTTGTGCTTCTAGCAGGACATGGAGAAAAGTAGCCATTTTGAAATACAACAGAGCATTTTGTTCCTCTTAACAAGACCATCCTTCAGGAGAAATTATTTTCCAAGAGCTTAACCTGCTGGGGTCTTATCAGAGCCTAAACTACCTGGGGAAAGGGAACTACCCAATTCCAACTCACGCTAACAGTCACGTCCCACCTAAAGGGGCATGGAGGGAATGATTGAGATGTATTGTGACATTCATAATCCAGGGGCACAGGCTCACCAACAGACTGAGAGCTGATTATAAGACTACTTCCCCTCCTCCCAAACCTTACAACTACATTACAAAAGGCCTATTTACCACGGTTCCTTTCACACAATGCAATACGTCCACATTTCAAGCAAAAATTGCAAAGCATACCTAAAGAAAAAAAACACAGTTTGAAGAAACTGAAAAAGCATCAGAACCAGAGTCACATATGGCAGGAAAGTTGGAATTACCAGACTAGGACTTTTTAGAAACTATGATTAATATGCTAAGAGCTTTAATTTAAAGGAAAAAAAAAGTAGCTAACATGCAAGAACCCGTCACAAAAAATAACTCAGAATGGATCACAGACCTAAAAGTAAAATGCAAAAATACAAAACTCCTAGAAGATAACACAAAAGAAAACCTAGATGACTTTTGGTATGGTGATGACATTTTACATGCAATAGATTCATTAATACCATGTTTCCCCGAAAATAAGACCTAGCCGGACCATCAGCTCTAATGAGTCTTTTGGAGCAAAAATTAATATAAGACCCGGTTTTATTTTAATATAATATGGGGTCTTTAATATAATATAATATAATACCAGGTATAATATAATTAACACAATATAATATAATATAATATAATATAATATAATATAATATAATATAATATAATACCGAGTATAATATAATATATAATACCGGGTCTTATATTAATTTTTGCTCCAAAAGACGCATTAGAGCTGATGGTCTGGCTAGGTCTTATTTTCGGGGAAACACGGTATGCATATGGTTCCTAAAATAGTTACTATCCGGTCCTTCACAGAAAGTTTGCCCACCCCTCTTCGTGAGCACTGTGTAAAGCAGTTATATACATTACCTCTTTCCATATGTTATTCCTTTGAGGCAGAAATGATTGCTATCCCTATTTAAAGAGGAAGGCGCTGAGGCTTATCAAGATTAAGTAATTCGGCCAAAATCATAGGTGGTCGAGCAAGGCTTCGACCCCACTCACTCGCTTAGAGTAGACACTGAACCACCGAGCTCTACTGGGTGAGATCTAGGGGATAACTTAAACCTAATGTTACATAAGCAAAGAAATCTTAACTTCACTGGTACAAAGGTGAAAGGCCTAAGCCAACCTCTGGGATACAGAGACTCCCACACACTCTGGAGAAACATTTCCCGAATCCCACCATAAGTCTGATATCACAGCATTACCAGCTTTCCCATGATAATGCCATACATACTGTTTGCTTTTGCCACTCTGTGGATCAAGTCAGAACCTCCCAGCAGACTGACTACAGCCTACTAACTTTGCAGTCTGCCCTCGCTAACCTACTCTGTGTTGTGACCATGTAGATCCCCTCTAAGGGCTGCGTAAATCAATACCTCAGGGCACCTCATTTCCTGAGCTAAACCAACTTTGGTGGCCCAACCTTAGAACCTATCCACAATTGAATATCAATATTCAATGGACAAAAACAGGTTCCAGATTCTGAGAAATTAAGCACATAATTCATTTTTCAGAATACAATTACCTTCCAAGACAATGAGTTTTTTTAGCAGAAAACTTTTCACTATTTTAACAGCAAAAGACCAAAAGGCAACCTAAAAAGAATAAAATTCACTTTTGTTCTAAGGAATCCATTCAGGCTACAAGTTTTCTTAAATCTGGACACCAACATTGAAAAAGGACATTTAGCTTAGAGCCAAACAGGAATCCTCAGAACTCAGTAGGTTTGAAGCGATCAGCTCCCTCCTTATACCCATTTAGAGCCACAGAGCACAAGAGAATAAGTCCATTTAATTTTATTTAACCCAGCATTTCCTAGACTTATTTAAACAAGGATTTTTTTCTCTCTCTCAAGAAACTGCATTAACACTGGAATAGCCTGTCAACACAACATTCCTGAGTGTCCACTATGTGTCAAGCATTCAATTAAGGACTGGAACTAGAATCCAGGAAGGATACATGTCAAACACATAACCATAAATTATTAGCTAAATATCGGTGCTCTGGGAAGGAACTACACCGGGACTAGAGAATACATTCTGGGCAATACTGGTAAGGTGGACACTGGACTGGGAATCAGAAAATGATGTGACCTGAACTCAGACACTGACTCCCTGTGAAATCCCGAAGATCACTCAGCAAGGGAACCCCCCACGTGCCAGCTGAAAAGCTCCCAGCTAAGAAATGAAAGGTTGAAAAAGATCGGCTCTAAGATTCCATCCATTTTGAATATTCTATGCCATTAATTCAATGTGAAATGAGAGAATGAATAAGAAATTTCAATGTACTACTTAGACACTTCAAAAGACAAACTGATGGCATAGATAATGAAACTAAACTGGAAAAATGTCTTCAGAATATACATTCAGAATTTAAATGAGCTCTGAGTATTTTTCCTGAAGGAACAATAAAGCAATAAGAGCTTTAAAGGGGAAATTAAGCCCTCCATGATCTGACCCATGTTCTTTCTCAAGCCTTGGCACCTCCATCCTCCCTCCCCCTTGCTCCAAGCTCACTCAGTTTCCCCAAAAGCCCCAATTTACCAGGATAAGGGATTCTTCTGAGCTTAGGATCTCAGAACGCCTTTAGAGACTCCCAACATCAACTCAGTTCTAAGACTAGCTTCGAAGTCATATCTTCTCTGAACCACTCCTGACCTCTTCACTACCATCTTCCAGAAGGCTTCACCTATTGACCAAGCCCTTCTATGTGTCTCCACCAATCCTCAGACTGACAACTAGGCAGTCTGGTCACTTACTGGGTGTGTGACAAGTGTCTTACATACTCCAGCCTCCATTTCCTTTAATAATTAATGAGTATCCACATGGCAGGATTGTTATGAGGTTCTAATGAATTACAAGTAAAGTGCTTAGAACAGTGCCTGGCGCTTAGCAAGTGGTTGTGGTCAAGACAGCCTTCTGCTTTCCCTTTCTTCCTCATAAACAAAAACCCAGTTTGTTGGGGATGACAATGTGCCCAGCTGAAGAAACCATTTCTTTGCAGCCGGAAGAGGCCACGCGGCACAGCTCTGCAATGAGATAGAAGCAAAAGTTGTTGAGCAGAGCTTAAAAGAGGGGTAAACTCAGCTAACATATGCCCCTCTTTCCTTCCCGATTTCTCTTGACTGAATGCCAGATGGGATCATACGGTTGCAGAAACTGTCTCGAAACCATCAGGGAAAGACCAAGAAAATTACACAGAGCTCAGTTCTGGCAACCGTGATCCAGTAAATTCATGCCACCACCAGTCTAGCTCTGTAGTTCTCAACCAATGAGGGGGAAAAAGACAACCCTTAACTGACTTAAGGGATCTTTTCTGAGGTTGCTGTTATCTGCAGCCATTTGTATCCCTGAAGCAGTTAGCTCTTGCAATTATTAACCTAGCACCTACAACAATTTATTTCATTACATGTTTAAAATTCGGTTTCCCCAGCAGATGAAAGGTGTCTCATTCATGTTCATACAATGTCTCGCACCAAGCAGGTACTGAAAAATGTTAAACGAATGAAGTGACAGTAATGGTCATCATAGTTTGTTTCCAGTTCTTTGCAAGAGAAAACAGATTTTTCTTCTTCTCTCCCTAACTGAATATACTCTAGATTACTTAGCATTTATAAAAAGCCCATAGAGTACCTAAAACTAAAGTTCTTTGTTTAATAAGCCCTTAAATAAGAACATTATTTGCCAAGCAGTACTTTCAATGCTTTCACAAGCAACTCATTTAATCTTCATAACAACCCAATGAGACAGGCAGGTACTATGATCTCCATTTCACAAATGAGGAAGCTAAAGCACAGAGAGGTTAAAGAACCCACCCAAGGTCACACAGCTAGTAACCAGCAGAGCGGGATGGTATTCCATGTTGTTGGGTTCCAGAGTTCATGTCCTTAACTGTTATTCCCAGTGCCTCTCAGTCACTAACTGGGGCAGTACCTTCTTGTTTCTACATAAACAAGAAAAAAGCTGGGAGAACATTCAATCTGAGTATCTATAAAGGTTCTTGGCTCCACAAACCACCACACACCAAAGGAGAGAACTCTGCATACACTATACCAAGAGTCGAGGTTACTTTACTGGAGTAGATGTCAAATGTAGGACTGGTGATAGAAGGAGAAGACAAGGATTGTATGTTTTAATTCTCTTCAGAACTTCTAGAATTGAAAATGAGGAAAATGCAAAAAAGAAATGACATACTAAGAAAAGCCTTTTAATTGGCAAATATAAGTAAATGACAAAGAAAGCTTACTAGTGGCAAGCCAATCAAAATGACTACCTAAATCCAGATTAAGAAAACTCTTAGAAGAAAGGTATTATCCAGGTATTCTGCTCTTGAAGAACTATTTTTAAAACTAAGAAAATTACCTCCAGAAACGAGGAATTTACATCTGTTAGCAGCAATTCTCAAGTTGGCTGCAAGAAGACATTACTTATACTAAAGTCTTCACAATTTATCTCTCGCAGATTCAGCATCCAGAATCTGTAACCAGGCCCAAACCCACTTAGCAATACCTGTCAAATCTCTTCAGACAATTTCACTGCCAAGGACCTGGAATTAAACATAGGTAGAGAATTTGTTTTACCTATCTTCAGCGACATCTAGTGCTAAGAAACTAAAACGCACCCTACAGCAGAACATTTATTCCTATTATCACATTAACTGCATATTATAAAATAGGAATATGTATAACTCTAAAACGCACGGCTTTTTCCATAATTGGAATTGCCAGTTGTCAACTGTCTTCTAATACAAAATTTAAAATATCTCATAAGATTAACCCATTGAGAAGATATACTTGTTTGTTTGGTTGAGGTAAAGAAATTATTTTATTCTCCAATTTTTGTTTGTTTTGTTTTAAATGCAAACACATCTTTATTTAGTAACATTAGTGATGTTAGAAGATTCTACAGACATTAAAAGACTTCCTCTTAAATTTAACCAGAAAGCATGCTGGCTTAATAAAATCATAAATACAAGCCATTTTAGAAAACCAACTTTCAAAATCTCAGAAGGAGAATAATTTAAATGTAAATGAAGCTCATTATATAGAACGGTTTGGTGATTTTAGTATGCCATGGGCTAAATTCTGTCTCCAAATTTTACACATTAAAATCATATTCTAAAAGATGTAGTGTGGCCATACTCTCTTCATCAAAGTAAAGTACCATTTTGGTACTATGAATCTAGGTATTTGGAAACCATTTTAAAAGAGAAGTAAGATATTAAAAGCACTGGATTAAGAGTGAGAAAACAGAATCTAGCCCTGGTTCTACCTCTAGAACATTGAGACCACATCGTTTAATTTCTTTTGGCATCAATTACCTAAAAAAAAAAAAAAAACAAGGTAGGGCGGGCCAAGGGAACAGTTTAACCTAGATTCTTTCTTGGGCCCCTTGTTCTAACAGCCTATATTCTATGAACAAGATGATTTGTAAGATCTCACTGAGCACTGTTTTGAAATCAGTATGGAGTACACAAAGATCTCTTTAAGATGTTTAGATGATGACTCTTGATCTGGATCAGACACACTAAACTGCAACCACCATGACCTTGTACTTTCTAAATCATAAATATTGTCTAAAGCATTTTTTAACTTAATTTAAATTTATTGGGGTGACAATTGTTAGTAAAATTACATAGATTTCAGGTGTACATTCTGTATTACATCATCTATAAATCCCATTGTGTGTTCACCACCCAGTCAGTTCTCCTTCCATCACCATATATTTGATATCCCTTACCCTCATCTCCCACCCCCCAGCCCCCTTTCTAAAGCATTTTAATAAAGGTCTTCAGAAATCATGTAATTTAAGTGGGCTTTGCTGCTAAACCAGGATATTCATTAACATTCTGGTTAAGTGAGGTTTTGCCACCACAGTAAGCTTAGATCGTGTTTAGTTTGCAGGGAATGCTCACCATAAAGATTTTCTAAGATAAGCAAAGACATCTAAGTAATTGTATAATATGCCTGGAGTTTTCTACTATGGCTATTACTCTTATCACTTTGCAGAAAGCACTTCGACATAGCTAAAAGAAAGAGATATAGAACAGCTAAAAAGAGACGGGGTGGAGCGGGGGGTTGAGCCAGCAGAATGAGTAGTCAAATTCAACAAAGAAGAAAGTAAATAATAAGGTAAGCTGAACCCAAAAAGCCCACCAGATGTGGGTTGGCTCCAGATCACTGCACTTTTTATGTCCCAAGTATCTTAGAAAGTCCCCGTGGACATTTGTGAAGAGCTGGTGACTGAGTGAGTGACAACTCTCCCAAATGGGGGTGGCAAGTTCATGCATAAACAAAGTAAAGTGAGATGGAGAAACCTGGAGGAGCGCCCAGTGACCGAGGACATTTAAACGCTGGGACAACTCATGTGTTGACAAGGTCTGAGGTGAAGTCAGTCAGGAAATGAGGCTAATTAAAAATAATGGGGAGTTTTCTTTTATACTATCAGAAAATTCAAAACAGAACCATAAGAGGACACCACTACACACCCAATGAAAATGCCTAACATGAAAAAAAAAGACAGAAAGCAGCAAATGTTGGTGAAGAGGAGCAGCAAGCAGGCCTCTCATCCGTGGCAGGTGGGAGTGTAAATGGTTCACTGTGGAAAACTGTTTTCAGTATCTACTACAGCTGAATGTCCACTTGCTCTGTGACCCAGCAATTCTACTCCTGGGTACACACCCAACAGAAACATGTACATACTTTCACCAAAAGACATATAAGAAGGTTCACAGCAGAACTATTTCTAACAGTCAACACAAGTAAACAACCTAAATTCAAAGACTAGAATGAATAAACAAACTGTGAGATAGCCACATTATGTAATACCATTCAATAATGTAAATAAATACAGTTATGTGCAAAAACATAGATGGATCTCACAAATATAATGCTGAACATATAAAGCCAGTCACACACAAAAAAAAAACACACACAAAAAAAAACATTCTGTAAGATTCCATATGTATTGAGTTTAAAAGCAGAATAAACAAAGCTATGCCTTTAGCAGTCAGGCTAGACATCCCCCTTGGAGGAGGGAGCTGAAGCCTGTATAGCAGGGACACTGAGGGGCTGAGAACGTTCTATTTCTTCACCTGATCACAGGATATGCGGGCGTGTTCAGTTTGTAAAAATCCATCAAGCAGTAAACTCATAATGTGTGCAATGTTCTGTATGTATGTAAAACATAAAAACATAAATGCCCAGACTGAGAACAGGCTCCACAAGACACATTCAAAAATGAAGTGTGGTCACACACACAAAAAAGTCCATCAGTAAGGGACAAAAAGGACGTAGTCACTGAAGATCCCTGAATGCACAGAAACAGGGAGGGTCCCCACACCCAAGACATGGAGCCCACAGGTTAATCTCATGCAGCGTCCTGAGGAAAAACCCAAGTCCTTCTCAAATAGAGGGAACCCTCAGAGCTCACCTAGACCAGCCCACCCCGTATATGATTGAAAAAACTGAGACTGAGAGAGAGAGGGTGTAACTTTGTCAGTCACACAACTAGTTAGGGATAAATCCAAGTGTAAAAGCCAGGTCATCTCAGTTAATAAGTCTTAAATAACTATTACAAAAAGGAAAGATATTTCAAAAGAATGACTTATGTGACCACCCAGAACGGGTACGAACTCAAGAAAAAAACAGGCTTCTGTCTACTTCATTCAAATGACATAAGGAGTGAAAAGGTGAAGTGAAGCACACACAGCATCCACAGAGAGAAGGGCACCTCAGAAGGAGGGAAAGAGAACGCAATCTTGGAGAAATCTGGGAACACAGCACATTGCAGATGAAATATAGCAAACTATCACTTTATCTCTACATTTTCTTTCTTCATATGCAGCACTCAAAATAATACTTTGCACGTCTGAACCACTTTTCCCTGCCAAAGAGCACATTTTAGATCTCTGTTTTATAAACTATCATTATAATAAAGGGCAAGAGAACAATTACATAAAACCAAGTCTCATATGAAGTAAAATATTACCTATAAAGATAGACAAACACACACAGCTGGCTGGATACATTTCAAAAATAAAATCTGAAAGATGCCCAGAGAAAAATCAAATGCTAATAACACATGAGGAGAAAAATAAATAACTGGGGAAATAACCATGACTCTCTGCTTAAGTAAAAGACTAGAAATGAGCCAAGGTAAAAAGAGATGACTAAGCCCAACCTTGGTGGGGAAAAAAAAAAAAAAAAATCAGACTCATTATTAAAGAAAGAGCATTACAAAATACAAAAGGAAACCTGAGCCATTATTTCAGAGAAAGTAAATCCTGTCTTGACATTTATAGAGATAACAGGGCAGATGGTGCTTAAACAGTGGCCATTATCTATTTTGGTTTTTAAAACACTGATGAACAACCAAATTCACTGCAAATATAGGATCACTATATAAGATTACTTTTTTTCACCAATTTTTATAACATGTAAAAGCAAAAACGACAAAGGTCAGAGAAAGAAAACAAAAGCCAATGCATTTGAACATGAAAAAAATTGAGGTCAGTTTCAAACAATGAAGAACTAGAGAGGGTCACGAGCCCAGACCTCGAGACAGGGTTCAAATTCTGACTTCACCTCTTCCTTCCTTAACTGTGTGCCCTCAGTTTCCTTGTCTGTAAAATGAAAAAAATAATATACCCACCAAGGCTGCTAAATGGGACAAATTAATACATGTAACACCTAAATCTGCATCTTGTACGTGGCTATTGAACATCTGACATGTGGCTAATGCAGTGGGAAAACTGAGCTTTTAACTTTATTGGCTTAAATTTTTAATCTACACTGAATTAAGTGACTGGAAACTCTTAAATATGTTTGGAACAAGCATAGCTACTACGAGAACCTGCTTTTCAACAATAAATTTTATAAAATCCAAATACAGATCAAATATACCTGATAGAAAATTGAGCATCTGAGTTGAAATACATTGTAAATGTAAAATTCATGCCATGTCAAAGACTTATTAAGGAAAAAAGATCACAAAATATCTCATTAATAATTTTATAGTGATTGTATCTTAAAATGGCAATATTTTTGCATAATGGATTAAATTAAATGTACTGTTAAATTAAATGTATTTCAGCTAGAAATAGCTGAAATTAATTTGGCTGCTAGAAAATTTTAATGTGGCTACTAGAAAATTTTAAATACCATATGTGGCTTGCATTACACTTCTATTAAACAGTGCTGACTTAGAACAATGCCAGCACATAGTTAAGAGCACAACAAATAGTATCCATTATTATCCCTATTCATACTATCATGATTGCTGGATGTAAGGCAATTAGTGGGGAGGGGGGGGATCCAAAAGCAATTAAAACATGTCTCCAGACCTCAGAGTCTAGCAGAGGAAAACCAGACAGACCATAAAAGCTTTATAGAGAACAAAGTAATAAATATCTAGCTGTGAATAAAGGACACTTACAGAAAAAAAAAAAAAAGTCCACAAAGATTGTATTAAACGTATTGAAAACCTTTGAAATTGCCATTCTAAAATCTAAGAAATCAGAATTTGTGTTAATCGCCCAATTAGACTAGATGAAAATAGGGAGAAGAATTACCTGAGGTATTCACACAGCCCGAAGGCCAACATCTGCAGTCTGTGGACAGGCGGTTTGGGTCCTGCTGGGTCCAGACCTGACACTCTGGGACAGGGAGTCTTACCTTGCTCCCTTGGCCCAGCTCACGCTGAGAGCCAGCTGGGTGGGGAGTAGAGGTTGTTTGGATCAGGGATACATAAAGACTGGGCCAATGTGTGCAGGAGAAAAGCAAGTCAAACTATAATCCAGATGAGAACCAGAAGAGGGGCCCAGTGAATGTATACACACCCAACAAAAAAGGTTCAAGAATGTTGGTAGAAGCACTATTGATAATAATCCAAATGTAGATAATCAACAATAGAATGGATAAAAAGAGTAGAATATTCACATAATAAAGATTAAACTACTGCTAAACACAGCACAGGTGAATCTTAGAGACAACGTGCCGCACCAAAGAAGCCAGAAACGAAAACAGAATGCACTGCATGATTCCATTTGAATGAAGCTCAAGAAAAGGCAAAACTTATCTATGTAATAAAGGTCAGAGCAGTTGTTACCTCTGGGAGAGGAAGACAGAAAGTAATGGTCTGGGAAGGGACAAAGGGAACCTCTGAGGAGTAGGAAGTGTTCCGTATCTTGATCTGGGCATGGGTAACGTGGTATATACACAGGTTAAAATTCATGAGCGGTATACTTCAGATTTGAACTATACATTTTTTCACTGAGCTGCACTCTTAAGACTTGCACACTTTGTGTATACTGAACTTCAATTAAACAATAAATCATTTTTTAAAAAGTCCTATGAACAAATCACCCTATTTAACAAAAAGTATCCTATTCAGCTGAAATTTATTTTCAAATGGTATTAACCACTGCATTCAAATGCTTGCATGAATGTACAATTTGGGGACTTCAAACATTGCAAGAAGTGGGGCCGGCCCGGTGGCTCAGGTGGTTGGAGCTCTGTGCTCCTAGTGTCGAAGGTACTGGTTCTATTCCCACACGGGCCAGTGAGCTCTCAACCACATGGTTGCCGGTTCGACTTCTTGACTCCCACAAGGAATGGTGGGCTCCGCTCCCTGCAGCTAAGATTGAACACAGCACCTTGAGCTGAGCTGCCGCTGAGCTGTAACTGAGCTCCTGGATGGCTCAGTTGGTTGGAGCGAATCCTCTCAACCACAAGGTTGCCGATTGACTCCTGCAAGCGATTGCGGGCTGCGCCCCTGCAACTAGAAAAAGGCAACTGAACCTGAAGCTGAACTGCACCCTCCACAACTAGGATGGAAAGGACAACTTGACTTGGAAAAAATCCTGGAAGTACACACTGTTCCCCAATAAAGAAAGTCCTGTTCCCCTTCCCCAATAAAATCTTAAAAAAAAAAAAAAAAAAAAAAAATGCAAGAAGTACTGCGCACTGTTTTTTTTTTTTTGTTTTTTTTCCTGAGAGCATACACTCATGCAAGAAACAATTGGAGGTATGTTTTAAAGAATGATATTCCACATGCCCTAGGGCTGTGAGTCCCGACTTTTGTGAGGTTCAGGGTACTTGTGTAAAAATAGAGATTTGGGGATACCATCCCACTAATTCTCCTTGGATGAGTCTTCAGAGCCCAGAATTTGGTCTTTTTATAAGGTTCCCAAGTGATTCTGAGTGGAACCACTTCTGCATGGAAAACCAACTTCTATGCCATGTAAAATAACTCATATTTAAGTTGTTTTGGGTGAGACACTGGACACAGCATCTTAGAGAAGTGTCACAGCAAGTTCTGTTGCTTGATTTCATTCCAATCTGCAGGAATGCCAATATAACTTTTATTTTAGTGGCAAGGACAAGAAAGGCTTAAATATAAAATGCGTACATTAATATTGGATCTAGAAAAAAATGACTATCTTCGATGATATCTGCCTTGTTAGATTCTTTCAAAGAGAAACCACAGCTATTTGAAACTAATTCCTCTCATCTATGGGAAACAGACAACTTGCTCAGGAAAGCTGTTTTTAGCAGGCAAAGCTGGTACTGTGTAAAGTGTTACATAAGATGTTAAAAATGTATAGCAGCCACCTCCCCCCTTACAAGTATCAGAATATCCTGGTAATAAATATCCACATGCAACCTAGGTCCATCTTTTTTTTTTTTTCAGTAGATGCCCACTGCTAATTATATTGTCTTACAGATACATACTTCTTAAAACTATCACTTTTGCTAGGAGACTTGGAGCTCTGGTCCCTGCTGTTAAGAGAAACTACTGTCATCCTTAAATAATGCAAAGGCAAAATCAACCAGAATGCTAAGGAAAAGTAATTTAAAACCTGCTGTTGTGTTACAGATGGAGGGCAATGCCAACTCACTGTTCATAGTAACTGTTGCTAGGTAGACTGGGCTGGGAAACACCAAGCTAAAGGGGTCAACTGGAAATTAAGCCAAATTCAAAACCACATGTGAAAAGCGGGAGAAGACAACACCACCCACATTTAGAGTGCATTTTGAATCACACAATCAATCTAATGGAGAAAAGGAAAATGCATTTACATATATGGCATTTGCTGTGTGCCATCTTTCAATTCTAACACCAGAAAAGAGCAATTCTTCCTGTATGGAATGTGCACATCACAATACAGACATTCAGTTGGCCCTTTCACATAATTTTCCAGATGAATATAGATAGGACTTCTGAGTCATAAAGGAAATATTCAGAAATATTTTCTCTTAAATAAAAGAATGTTTCAACTAATTTGCATCTCCTGTTTGCCTTGACTGTATCCTACACTACAGTAAGTGACCAGGTTCTATGTCTGCAGTGGAAAATGTGGATGATATCATCAAGATTCAGCTCCCCCCCCCACCCCTCACCTCTACCCCCTCACTCCCCGCCCAACCTCACAGTGCATAGCAGCTGTGGCAAAGGGGCCTGACCTCACCCCAGCTCAAAAGGTGGGACTTGCTTCATATCTCAACCAATTAGGGTAATCCATTTCCTTATCAAAGTGATTGGCTTAGATAACCTAGGCCTAAGTTACTCAGCACAGGGCCCCAGGGATTGATTCAGAAATGCACAAATCTGTACAAACATGAGAATTTTGCTGGGGACTCTGAAACACACATACTCTTTGAATTTAGATGGTGAAGGGAAGCCTTTTGGGACACTGATTTTAAGGAACAAAAGACTCAGGAAAACTCTTTGACCCCCTTCCTTTACCTGCTTAAAGGAATTTAGATAAAGGACCCTCTCTGTGAAAGGAGATATCATCACAGATAACTATAGTTTAATATAAACTAGTGTGTGATAGGGAGGAACCTAACAGGCCCTTTTGATGAAAGTCCTCTTTGTGCCACACTGTTAAAGATGGCCCAGCAAACATTTTTTTTACCCAACATTTGCTTTTTATCCCCATGTGAATTGCCTTCCTGCCCTTTGAAGTCCCAAACCACAATCCCACCCCGTCCCCTTAGCTCAACTGCTCAATGCTTCCTTGGGTCTCACATCTTATAGCACCCCCAAAAGTACATCCGTAAAATAAACTTTGGACTTTTTCTCCTGTTAATCTGTCTACTTACTAGCCCAGCTAGAAGAACTTAGAAGGTGGGAGTAAAGTGATTTTTTTTCTGTTCTCTTACTTCCATTCTGAGAGCAGAATGCCTGAACATGAAGTCAATATACTAAAAAGGCAAAACCAAGAACAATCCCAGAGAACCAAAGCCAGTGTCCTGATCAAACCATGCCTAAATCCCACCCTGCCTCCACACCATTCCTCTTCTGTGAGCTAATAAACCCCTTTACCATTTATTAAGCTAGTCTGGACTTGGGTTTTCTGTAATTTGAAATTAACAAACATAAAATGCCACATGATAAAATTTCTTACAAGTAATGCCATATTGTAGATGCAAAAACTATACATTTAAGAGTTTCCATATATGTAACTTCTGGTTTTTTCCTGCCCAACACGCAACCCAGTTTTACATGTAACAGGATGGAGGCAGAGAAAACAAAACAAGTAAGAAAAAACGGTCACTTATATGTGGAATCTAAAAATAATTAATTAATTATTAATTAAAAAAAAAAAAAAAACTGAACTCCTATAGAAAATAGGTGTTTGCCAGAAACAGAGCTGGGAGAGTGAAATGGATGAAGGTGGTCAACAGCACAAAATTCTAGTTATAAAATAAGTCACTGAGATATAAAATATAGCATGGCGACTAAAGTTAATACTGCATTGGATATTTGAAAATTGCTGAGAGCAGATAGTAAAAGTTCTCATTACAAGAAAAAAAAATTTATAACTACGTGTGGTGAAGGATATTAGTGACACTTATTGTGATGATTATTTCCCAATATATACAAATATTTCATCGTTAGTTTGGATACCTGAAATTAATGTTACATGTCAATTATACCTCAATAAAAAAAGAAAAAATTAATAACATCACTGTAATGTTTACAACCCTGACTGTGCACTAGACACAGTTCTAAATACATGTGCTCATTTCTCACCTTGTACGGTAGGTACTATTATTGTCTCCATCTCACTGAGGTTCTAAAAAACAGAAAGGTCAATGTGACCAAGGTCAAAATAACGTATAGATAAAAATCATAGGCTAGACGGGCCGAGGACCATGTCCTCACTCCCAGGCTCACTCTACCACCACCCACTCCTTTCCAAACTCACAACTCTTACAACTCCTCCAAGGTGATTTCAATGTGTTTCCCTGAGTGACATGAACAATAAACTGCTTGTACTATGAAATGGTCGTTTTCGAAGCTTCCCTGCCAACAAAACCAAGTTCCTAGAGTTTAGCCAACCCAGTGATTCAGGAGTACATAAAGCACACTTCCACACGACCAGGCAATCTTTTTCTCCCTGATCGTGGCAATAAATATGCAGTAAGAGCCCGTCAGCAAACATATCTCACTGCAAAAGATCAGAAGGAAAATCCCATATGTATTCAAAATAATTTACTGCATGGTACCAACATTTAACAAGATGCATTTGACTTATTTCTGAGCCTTTTGCTCCAGAAACGTTATACAAAAGAAAGAACCAACATACACTTGCAATACTTTCATTTATGAGAAGTTCCTTCAAGAAGAAAACTGCCATGGAAAACATGGTAGGCTTGACATTATTAACAACGTTAGAGCTGGTTCTGTGAATCGTTCGCTTAGCCTGTGACTCTGCCAAGTTCTTCAGTCAACCTCCAGTGCTGGAGCGCAGACAATCATCTCCCCTATTAATTATCAAGTCCCAGTTTCAGAGAACAATTAACTTTATTTCTTTGTGTTTCATCTTAAAAACAGTTGCACAAGCAGAACTTTAGAAAAGGGAGAACACACAGTTTGATGGAAATTAACAGCCAGAATCTAACTTTAAGGAAATGTTGACAAATTATCAACTGCATATAAATAAAGTGCAATAACATTTTTTTTTTCTTGCTTCAAGAAAGAGGCAATAGATAGTATGCATGAATGCACTGAAAAAAGATAAAGGGTTTTGCACATGGGGGGCACTGACTTTTGTTCAAACAGACACAAAGTCATCCACATTAGTCTGCAGATGAAAGCAGGAACACAAATAATGTCTCACGATGCTCTCTCAATTCATCCTTATTTGAAACCCTCATCCCAAATCCTCACTCCTTGCAATACTCTCTTCTATGGAAAGACGGGAACACATGCTCAACTGTACACACACAGTTGGAAATCACTGGGGCTGGTTGGGAAGACAAAGGAGAACAGAGAAAGATTCTTGTGCTTTATTTTGCTTTTCCCTGCAAAAATGGAAAGAATCATTGCTTTCCCTGTACCCATGCCTTTCGGTAATTCCCTCACTCCTAACCCCTAAGCTATATGGCTAGCTTTGGCCAATGGGACATTAGCAAGTGAGGTGCAAGAGAAAGCTGGAAAAATGCTTGGACATTGCAGCTTATCTCTTGCTCTTCCTACGACTCTGAGACCACCATATAAAGGATGAGAAACAAGGCCAAATCATCCCCAACTGACACCATGTCAACCACTGGCCATGTGAGTGAGGACATCCTGGACCATCCAACCCCAGGGCATGAGTGAGGGCAGCAGAAATCCACTGAGCCAGCGTGGTCCACAGAATCATGGGAAATATCAGTTTGTTTAAGCCACTGGGTTTTAGGGCAGATTGTTACACAGCAAAAGTCTTCAAACTTGTCCTGAAACTTCTCAGAAATGGGAAAACTCAGTTGAGTTCAACAGGTATTCATTGAATACTTCCCATTTATAAAAACCTAGTATACAAGACAATAGAATTTATGAGAGATACAAAGATGAGTGAAACATGTTCCCTGACCTCAGGATGTTTATAATCTAACAGAAAGAATAATGAGCATACCCATAGTTACAATGCAACATGAAGGATCAAACATCGTTCCCTCCCATCTCCAGGAATGGCGCCTGTCATTCAGCTTACATTCATGAACTCATCCCCCAAACACGTTCTCCTGTGACATACAGCTAAGTGGGGCCTTTCTAACCATCCACTCGTTCATCCGGTATTTAGACCTACTGAGCAGTGAAGAAAACAGACAGAAGCTGTATCATATGGAGTCTATATCCTAACGGATATAAATTTGTAAAATTTTGTGTTTCGGGGCCTTTTTTTCAAAGTGCTATCAGTATAAACGGGTATATTAATTCGTTTAGCATAAAATACCTTTGTAAGTAAAATTAATAAAATACTAAAACTGAAAAAGCCTTTTTAAAAAAGGTAAGACTTATTTATTTTACATAATCTTATGCCTCAAACATAAAACAGTCTGAGAGATGCACTGTATTTTTTTATTAACAAATATATTTTTTAAAGGAAAAGAGATAAGAAAAGGATTAGATTATGGGAGTTTTACAAAAAAATGCCCAATGTTGGGAAAAAGTCTTCTAGCATTAGGATGTGGTCTCCACGAGGACAGGAATTTTTGCTTTGTTCACTGGATATACCCAGTGCCTAGAGCAGGGGTGTCCAAACTGCGGCCCACGGGCCAACTGCGGCCCGCAATCCATTTTTTATTGGCCCGCAGCAAATTCCAAAACTATATTTAGTTTACTTAAATAAACCAGGTGAGGCAATACGTACTTCACCTCGAGTGAGTGGCCCGGCTGTTTGTGTATTTTACCACATCTGGCCCTTGGTAAAAAATGTTGAAAAAAGTTTGGACACCCCTGGCCTAGAGCTATGTCTAATACATAAGATGTTCTCAATCTCTCAATAAATAAGTGCTTAATGAATGAGGGAAGGAGGGAGGGAGGGAGGGAGGGAGAGAGGGAGGGAGGGAGGGAGGGGTGAGTGGGTGGGTGAGTGGGTGGGTAAGTGGGTGAGTAAGTGGGTGAGTGGGTGGCAGGGTTGGTGGATGGGTGGGTGGATGCAGAGGTGTATGATTGGTGTTATGACAGAGATAAAATGAGGCAAGATGGGCAAGCAAGTACAGAGAGGGTATTTTCAAACTCACAGTAATGCTAGGAATATCTTTATCAACATAAGCGTCAACCCTAGTTTATCAGAATATCAGCATGCCAAAAAGATGCTCACCACCTTTTATCCATTCTTTGCCAAAAAGCTTCCTAAAGTTTGAACATAAAGTTTTTAAAAATTATGAGATTGAAACTCACAAGGCAGTTACTGTGACCCTAAAGGTATGACCTACACATAGGCTGCAGGTGCTGAGTTGGACTGACTCTTTTTATAATAAAAACCAAAGAAGAAAGAGCAATGACTTCCAAAATTCCCACTACAGCCAATCTCTGCTTGGATGAACACTTGGAAATTCAATGTATTATCTTCATGCAGCCAAATGAGCTCTAAAGACTATTTTTAAGATGGCTGTAATTAAACAATTAAACAGTATTATGACTGTCTGAGGTCAGAATTTTGAACTATCAAATGTCCAAATAGTTGCTAATAAGGAAGGTGACTCATGGTTGAAAGAGATGTCTCCTCCCTAATCCAAAATCTGGGCAAAATTGATGTCCAAAAATAAAATTCTATCCTAGAGGTACCCTCAGGTTCAATTTTTGTACCAAGAAGAGGTCAAGATTAACTGATTGTAAAGGAGACACAGGCCACAAAAAATGTCTCTCCGATGTTTTTTTCGTAGATTATCTGGAAACCAGAGGATTCAGCACCCTGGGCAGTAGGAATCCAGAGGGCCACAAACTTGGTCTGTCACAAGCCCACTGAGCAACAGCCCATTATTAGTGCTGCTTCCAAATCAATTATGCTGCCCAATACACATCTTCTACACAAAATGGAAAAATGCAGACAGTGGGGGAAAAATCTTTTACAGGTTGCCAAAATCCTTGAGAGACACTAGTTCAGCTGACTGATTCTATAATAAAACAAAAATAAGTTCGTTTAACGTATGCCTCTCCATGAAACTTCAAATGCAAAAAATCTTAAGCCAGTAAAGGATCCCAATTTTGTTTTACTATATTTCTTATTAGTCAAAGCATTCTGAAAGAGTGAAAAATTTTCTTCCATCAGTGTGTTATCTACTCCTGCCACAAGCTTGAAGTAGCCTGCCTCTTCTTTTCCTCAGAGATGGTATATCAAGACACTAGCACAATTTAAACTTAAGTCGTTTGCATTAGTAGGATCTCATCATCACATAGATTCCAATACACTCCATTCTCCAAATTCAATTCAACAAACATTGTTTACTGTGTGTGAGAAAAACAATCCATATAATTAATGTCTGAAAAAAAACAACTTTAATTCAACTTACACTTATACAAATAACTCACTGATTTTCAAGGACAAGCCTCTCCAGTTTCAGCCTCTGTATATGAGCAGCCTGCTTCCTCCCTCTCACCCCCATGCCAAGTCCCTGTCAGATGTCTTGTACACGGGAAAGAAAACACAACATCAAGTTAGGTACTGGCTATGTCTTTTAGTAAGGAAGAGGCCCTATGTATTAAAAAATGAGAAGAATAACCAATGCTGGGGGGATTCAAACAGGGCTGCAAGCACCACTGTGCAGTTCAGCTCCGCACTGATACTGCACGGTTAGTTCTCCCTTCTGTTGCACCATCTGTCAGACACTTGGGAGCGTGGTGCTGCAGTCCAAACTGTCTGTGATTTATTCTGGAGCACAGTGCTTAAGGAGTTATTTGGAAGTCAGATAACATATCTTTGAGCATTTTTTTTTTCATTGTTTATAAAACACTGGAACAGAAAAACCAAAATGCATACAAACCAAAAAGGTGTATAAAAGGTGGGGTGGGGAGAAAGAAAGTGGAAGTGGACAAAGAATTGGGGGAGTCTTCATTACTTGAAAAAATTAATCAGTAACAAAACATATGGGATTTATAAAAAGCCAAGCCAAGAGGTACACAAGTGGGGTAACAAGTAGTCACTTTATAAACCACTTGAAACACAAAGGAGTCAGTGCAATATCAAAGCTATACAAAAGGGAAACCAATAGTAAGGCCTCAGAAATGCAGATTCCGGGGCTTGAAGAAGCAGGATTTATCACTAAATTCCAATTCCCAAGTGAAGGCATTTGAAGGCATATTCAGCCAGGATAAAAAACACACTGGGGCAGCATTTTAAGAGACCAGAAAGACAAACCAAAAAAACAGAAGAAGAGATGGTAACAGATTCTGAGGAGCTGGCAGCAAACACCAAGAGACCGGGATGTGACCAGTTCTAACCACGAAACAGAAACAACTTCAGTATTTAAATCCCAGAGGCTTTACTACAGAGAACTGGTCACTCAGCAGAAGGAGGGGCTGAGAAGCCATCACGGATGGTGAGGCCACCCACAAACTGACAACAGCAGGAGATCAAGGTCACCCCTAGTAGGGGGGACAAAGGACAAGGAAGCGTTTTTGGAGGCCAGGGCTATGTCACTTGGGCTGCATCTGGGATGGGCCTTGTGGATGCCATGTGAGGCAGGAGGGGGCAAAGTCTGGTTTCTCCCCAACCTTCTAAAATGAGTCTCACAGAAGTACGGAAAAGGGCAGCCCACGGCGCTCAGCCCCGACAATACACGGCAGAGCAGGAGAAGGGGGAGAGGGGACCTGAGCCCGAGACTGCTCCACGTTGCCTCAGATTTTCTAACTGAGCACTCAAACTTTAAGGTGCAGACACATCACCTAGAATACTTATGAAAGTACAGCTTGTGACATAGGAAGGCTACAGTGGGACCTGACATTCTGCGTATCTAACCAGCTCCCAGATGATGCTGATGCTTCTGGTCCGAGAACCACACTTTGAACAGCAAAGATCTAACTGGCCCAAATGAACATCTAAACTACAATCAAAAGGAATTCAGCCACATTCCTTCCAAGAATAGAAATACACAGTCATATATAAGTCTTTCAAATAGGAAAGAGAAAAGTAAGATGGATCATGTAGGTAGAACATTGCGAGGGCAAGACTACTGCCCACACGCCACTCCATGCTACTTTTCTCACTGGGTCATCAGATTTGTATGGTTCAGAGTTGTTATGGGCTGAAATGTGTCCCCCTAAAATTCATATGTTAAAGCCCTACTCCCAGTATCTCAGAATGTGACTGTCTTTGGAGATCGGGCCTGTAAAAAGGGAATAAGTTATAATGAAGCCATCAGGATGACCCCTAATCCAATCTAACTGGTGTCCTCATAAGAAGAGGAGATTAGGACACACAGAGGGTGGCCAGAGGTGCAGGCACACAGAGAAAAGGTCATGTGAGAACAGAAAGAAGGTGGCCACCCATGAGCCAAGGAGACAGGCCCTCAGGAGAAATCAACCCTGAAGACACCTTGATCTTGATTTCTAGCCTCCAGATCGGTGGGCAAATAAATTTCTACTATATAAACCAAACTGTCAGTAGTATTTTGTTATTGTATTAACAAATTAACATAAAGCTGTTTGTTTTTGTTTCTTAATACTACTTGAATCCAGTACATTTTCACTGCATGCCTCTTGGTGAGAAGCAGAGTGCTAAGAGTTGGTACACAGAGTGACAGAGCCAGTCCTTGCCCAGATCCTGCTCCAGTTTAGAGGGCGATGCCAAGACCACCAAACTCAGACGATGAATACAGTGACAGAAGTAAAACCAAATGTTATAAAAGCCAGAAAAAAACAACATCATTCTACCTGGGAAGTGGGAAAGAAGAATGATCAGAGAGCATTTTAAAGTGGATTCTAACAGTCAGAGAAAGGGGAAGTACCTTGAATGATAGAGCAACACAGGCAAAGCCCACAGAGACAATACAAAACCCAATGCCCAGCTTTGTGCAGGGACCAGCAAGACATCCTGCAGGGTTGGGTGGCGTTCTGGGACAGAGGACTATGACAGGACATGTGAAACTGAGAAGATCAGTGCCTTTCAGGGCCAGGCAGGGGAGCTTGGACTTTAATTTCTAGAAAATGAAGATTAATGAAAATGAGGACTGTAGATTAAGGGGCAAGAGAGCGGATACACAGAGTACATTGTAGAGGATAATGAAACTCTCATTACCTAACTGCCTAAAAAATGCCTCTTTAAGATAAACACACTTTCCACTGTCATTAGCTACTTTCAAAATAACTGAGCACTTTATTATCTCTTACCCTGTTAACTTGGATGTTATGGACGGGGTTGCCATCAATCCTGATTTCCAAGCTGGGAGCTAGGGTATATAACAGTTGTAGATAAATGGCACTACCCAGTGAGTCAGAAAGAGAACTCAAGCCTAAGATCTGAGTTCCAAAGATCATAAAAGCCCTAGGCTCCATCCTTATCACCATGATGCCACCAACTTGGCTGAGAACAGTAGTGCCTTTTGTCAGAGCATCCGTTTACCCAGAAGCCTTTCGTTCTCTCCCTACCCCCATTCAACATGACCTTGGGTTTCACTCATCCAGAGCAAGGAAAGCCATAGACTAGATTTAAAAGAAGGGAACAAAGTTACTCCTTGGCTTTTGAGAATCCAAGAGCTCAGGATCTGGTGAATTAAAGGATTTTTCAAGAGTGATTTTGACACTATGAGATCTTGGCCTTACACACCGACTTGAGTCTTCTACCCCTGCATGAGAGGGACTCCAATATATTCCTGAAGCAACTGCTCATGATATACTCTGACCAACTACTCTCAGGTCTCATAACTGAAGCAGCACAGACAGAGTAATAGAAAGAACATCACTCTGATAACCGAGAAGATGGGTTATACTCTTTCTTTAATCGTCTCCGCAAACAACACCTATGAGTCTTCTCTGAAACTACCTGTCAATAAAGTTGGGCAAGAAAAAGCAACAGGGCAGGTTCTCACTGTGCCAATAAAAACCAAACTGGTCCTTGTATGTCCCTTCAATCCCCTGGATGTTTCAATTCTCTCAGTCTTCTCCCCAAAGGTCTCTCCTTGGATGTTTAGAATTTGGGGCTTGGAAGGGATGATGAGTAAACAGCCAGGTCCTAATGAAGAAGATAATCCTGGAAACGCACTACTTTATGGGGCCTAGCCGTACAAAATGGGCAAATTCGGTAGAAGGGCAAATTCCCAGAATTTAAAGATTCATATTTTAACACAGGCATGTGTAGGGTAAAACCACTGATCTCAAAGTAGGATTACCTATTTACACCCTTGCCATGGCCTTATTACAGGTAAAATATACTTCTTCCCCCCTTGACTTTCAGTTCAGCCAAGTGACTTGCTTTGCTCAATGGGATGCTAGCAAACATGATATAAGCAAAAGCTTGAAACGTGCTCATATGATGAGGCCTGCCTGCTTGTACCTTGGCCAAGACTATGAGAGGAGCATGCCCCGGACAACCAACTGGTCAGAGGATGAGAGACACGTGAACCCACCCACAGCCTGAATCCAAGCCCAGCCAAACCTACTTGACCAGCAAACCCCCAGCCAATCTACACAAGTATGACAGAATAAATGTTGTTTTGAGCCACTGGGTTGGAGTGGGTGCTATGAAGCATTATTGGAACAATAGCTGACTGACGGAACAGTCAGATAGCAGAAATATGGGAAAGGATTACACAAACCACACAGATGCAAACTCATCGAGTAACAACCTCTCCCCCCATCAATTTCCAAAGAATGTTTTCAAAAACATTTGAGTAGCCTTTCTTCACCTCAGTCCTCAGGCACTGTCTTCCAGTAAGACGTGAAGACAGCCCTTATCAAACATGAGCAGAAAATGCCTACAGATTTAAAGCACAAACACCAGCAGAGAAATCTAAAGTGGGCTTGAAAGGTCAAAGGAAGAGAATAATTTGAAATACGATTAGCCTTTCTCATAACCTTTAACACCTAGCACATATCACATTTCTATTCTTTTCATCTGAAACGTTATAAAAGTGGTAAGATTTATGAAAAATAGACCTGGAACTGGAAAAGGATTTTAGCTTCAGCGCCCCAAATCACCTTATGAGAAAAAGCAAAAGACAAAGTTCAGGGGTTCAGCAAGGTGGCTCTCCGTGTGGATATCTTTGCAGGGATGTTACAAAACCCCCACTACAGTGACAAGGAGAGGCACAGCAGCAGAAGAGATGAGGCTGAAGCCTTTCAATTCACTGCTGCATTGCTCCCTCTGCTAACAGGCATTACGTACACTAATCTTTTCAAATAGCTAACTATTTGATTTCGCTTTTCCTTAAATAAAGCAGATGTAAGCCCTCCCTCTCTTTGACAAATGTACTGAGGAAAGTGTACATCGCACCATGAAAGGTCAAACAACTTAGCTGCGTAAGCCTGGGGATGCGGCACTACATCTTAGAGTTGGTGCAACTTAAACAATGAAAAATATTCTCATCTTTGGTGGTGCTTATTCCACACCTGACTATTCTGAAACGCGAGTCAAGTCTTTGTTCAGTTTCCTACACAAAAACCTCTCAACAAAAGAAACGCTGAGGAAGTACCTCGAAATAATATATTATCATCGTAGTCAGGAGGAGAGAAAAGAAAGTCTGAATGCAGAAGCCCTCATTTATTGTAGTAATTTCTGTAACTGGAATAAATGTGTCTAGGACCATCAGAACCCACCACCGTTGAGAACTGCAGCACAAACTCTGACTTCGTGAGAAACAGTCTTTTTAACCCCCAGAGCAGACTGAGCTGCCTAAATGGTGCAAGGAGAACTTTACATAATATGATGATGACCCCACTCTCTAGGAGAGCTGTTAGATGCTGAACTAAATGGCTAATCCAGGCCTTCAGTTTAGCCCCATGAAACAGTAACCATGAAAACGGGTGTCCCATTTTCATGTGAAGTGGATCCAAGTTAGGGTTCTGCCAAGACATGAAGCTAAACCTCATCTACCCAGCCTTGTCAAAATTAGAGGGGCATTTTAATCCTTTAGAAAAGTTTTACCTCAACAGACCTCAAAAACAAACATAGGATTCAAAGCCTCTGGATCGCAGTCTCTCACACATAAAGTCTGACAGATTCTATCAAAGCCAAAAATTCCATTCTGAACCTCAAACCTGGCATTGCTAACCCTCAATAAACACAGGTTTTCTACCAACTCAGCAAAAAATGGGAACATAAAGAAACATGTATTCTGAAGCAGAGAGTATGAAAAACAGAAGTCATTACTGATGTCCTTTCACAATGAGTGCTGCAAAAATGGCAGACCATCACTGTCTAGTCCTTGAGACATACAGAAAAAGTTTCTGATAAGAAATTACTGGTTTAGAAATTTCTGAAATCTAGCCATGTTGTGCACACATATTCCACAATATTACCATGGAAGCATTTTTTTTTCATTTAATGTATTGTTTTTATACAGGATTTAACAAAAGCAGAAAGGCAAAGTGCATGCCCTTGATATTAAATGAAGTTTAATATATGCCGAGTCAAAAATGGAAAAACTCCAATAAGTGAAAGCAAACACCTAAGGTATCAACATCACCTCTACGTTACAACACACAGCTTTAATGTCTACTAGCTCCCTTTCCCATTTCTTCAAAATCAAACCAGAACCCCAACCCTGCAAGTCACTAATCAATTCTACTGATCTTACCTTAAGCAAAGCACACAATAGCCTTATTTGAAGGAGAAAAAGTTTTACCTATTTAAAAGCCAACACTGCAAAATTAAGACACCTTTTCATAGTCCTTACTTTCAAAATATTTTGGGTTTCATTCCACTTATTTGTCCACTCCTTGGTCAATTCTTGAACCTAAAAGGAAAAATATACATATGTAATTTCTGCATAAAAAAATTGTGATTTTTCTTCTAGAAAGTTTCCAAACCCTTATAGCTTTATGAAAGCCTGTAAAATACATACACACACACACACACACACACACACACACACACACACACACACATCTTTTAATTATATAGCAATTCCTATCCCTGAAAGAACCATCACCAAATATAAATCAAACAAACTGATCTCATCCTACAACCTACGTTATGGCAAAGGAAAGAACATAAAAAAAACTGTCAAGTTGCCTAGAGTTTTACAACAGTCTTTTCCATAGTGCATTTAAATAAAAGCTGCTTCCTTGGATATTAACCAAAATTACGAGTTCAAGGATGACAACGTCTTATTAAATTAGTTAATTTTTTCCTGATCTTACATTTCAGAAATAGTGATTCATTCTTCTCTCTCATTAGATGTGGTGATTAAATCACCTGGGATGCTGCAGTTTTCTTTTAGGAGATAATCTGCTTTTGTAGCTAATTAATAGTTTATAAACCTCATTCTATCTTTAAAAAAAAAAAAGAGGGCTCTTAAATTGACTTTTAGTGAACGCAAAATCTTTTGATAAAGAATCAGCTTTTCTCCAGTCTGCTATAACTTAGGGGAAAAAACGTCCCCAACTGTTGAACACAGCACAGTTGTAAACTGCTTCTCAAAGTAAATGAAAATATTCTGCAAGTTCCCATAAAACTTTTTGTATGAGCCTAGTGAGTAATTCATTAAGAAGCAAAAAGTGATAACTGATTAAGAGGTAGAAACAAAAAGAATGAAAAATGTGTTCTATGAAAAGGAATATACCTACAGCTAAAAAAGAGTGACTTCTGAGAGACAGAAGAGGGGGAACTCATGCTTTCAAAGTATGTTCCCTTCTTTACTTTAGTACTCCTGCCACCTCCCCACTCCCAACAGCAGATACCATCCCACTTACACCTACCAGTCTTCCCTCTGATAAGTTATCTTATTTAACCAGCTCAAATGAGTGCACGGAATACATGTGCCTGTACTCTCACTGCTACGAGGAAGATACTTTCCACAGACTTAGTATTAAATAGAGTAACTGGAAAGAGCATTCGTGTTTTCAACCTTCATGAAAGAAAGCGTTTGTTGCAAGAAATGGAGGAACTGGGCTGATGGTTTATGCAAGAAGAAAACCAAAATCTATCTCACCCACCTATGTTGAATTGGTCATTCACTTTACTCCTCAGTTTACCTTTAATAGGGCTGTAGAACACAGAAATTAAAATCTTTTTTTTATTTTACTAATAATGTCAAAATCTATCATTTTCTTGGTAAAAAAACAAAAGACACAGAACTAAGCCTCTCTAACTTTGTGTTTTGCTTGTTTTTAATGGTTTGATACGGTTGTCCTGATTTATCTGGAACCCGTCGTACATTCCAGTCCTTCATCACTTAAGTGATGCCAACGCCATAAACTCTAATAACAGCAATAAAAGTCATAGCGCTCTCAGTGCTTTCATTTTAGAAAAGATTTCAGAAAAGGAATATTCTTATACCTTCTCTCCCTACCGAAAGATAAAGATTGGTGTATTGAATTTACTAATTTATAATAATCAGTTAACAGATTCTCACTGGCAATTTATCCAAGAAACACAAAGCACTCAGTAATAAATGCTTCTGCATTTCACCAACAGATATTTTTTCCCTGAAGAAACATAAGCCAATCAATCCTTTCCCACTTCAAATAATCCTAGCTTTAAACAAATTTTAAGTATGCCTTGAGTTTATTTTACTATTGAATTTGAAGCAAATAATCTTCATTTATAAAATTAAGAAAAAATGCAAACGTGATATTAATACCACCTCTAACAATGTGACCAGGTAATAAGATTTATACACAAGCAGATGGCAAACAATTTTAAAAGGTCATCCAAAAAATAGACGAAAATTTAGAAAATATTATGAACAAGACAGGCAGTCATTTCTGTCACAGCATGTATAATGCATTCAAATTCAAATGTTTATTGGTTTCTATTAGCTTGCTAGGTATTCCTGAAAACTATTATTAGGAAACAATTTAAGACTATATCCAGACATTTCAAAGCACTCAAAATTAGAATTTGAAGTACTAAATACAAAATTTCATGAGAAAAACAGGGATTAAGAAACTAATGACTTTATTAATGCTATCATCAGCAAATTAACCAGCATAATTAACCAGGGAAATGTCACCAAGTTCCTAACTACAACCCAATTTGTATCTTCAGTACTGTGCATTCTTTAAAGAGCTTCACCAATAGAAGCCAATTTTCTTTCTCAGTCTATTTTAACAATTCACTGCAGTGAACAAAATTCACTCCAAAAATGTTCTTAATGACAGTTTCTCTTCTCACAGAGGGTTTTATTTTTAAACAAAAATAGTATAGAACCAGGTCAGTCATGAAACTGGTTTGCAAAAAGCACCAGCCACAAACACTGGCTTCAGCCACAGTATCTCTAGAGCTACTCTCTCTCCTGCTCACTTACTGCCATTCTCTCTCCCTGCCTCAAATCCCACCTTGCTTAAGAGAAACCACCTGAGCATCTACCTAGGGCACTTTGAGATTTCCCAACCGCTGCACCTCCCCCTGGAACTGAAGCAAAAGATTGACGAAACACTAAACAGTGGTCACAGTTTACCTACGCTTCAGATATGGGGATCAACGCTGTTTCATGAATGTTGAACACGGCCTCCCCTCAACCTGGGACTACTCTGAAGCCCCCAGCGGCCTGTTTCATCAGTAAGGACCACATGTGAATTTCAGTTACCCTTAATCATCACATGCCAGACAAACCCCATTTATTAGGTCAGATAACATAATGAGATACATAAGAAGTCAACTATTATGCTTCTTTAAAAATAATCACGGGGTAGGGACGGGGAAAGTTAAGTGTAACAAAGGAAGAAAATGAGTCTCAAACAGCCACAACTCAAAAGCATGCACTTAAAATAACAGAGAAAGTTGTGATTTTACAATAACAAGAAATAAGGTACCACTTACTCTTGCTTCATTCTGCTGAAGTTTTTCCTCCATACTTAAGGCTGTGGGGGAGTCTAGGAGGGCAATCTAAGATTTAAACCATAAGAAAGCAGCAATTAGTAAACAGCAATAATCTAGAAGAAGGATTTCTCCATGATATAGTAAATTACCAAAAACTGCCAAATAAACTATTAAATGGCGCTAAAAAGTATTGTCCCACACCCTCCAAAAAGTGTCACTCATACCACTAAGTCTTTATTCCATGGGCTACTTATCTCATACTTTTCGAAACCATGGCAACCTGGTAAACTTGTATTTGCAATACAAATCAGCAAAGTGAAAAACGACAAAAAGACAAATGTAACATAACTGACATTTTACCAAAGTCAAGTATGATCTAAATCTCTAGATCCTAAAGGATTCGTCTGTGTGAATAAGCACAAAGTTCAAAATTCAAAATCTAAGAAGCGTAAGTAAGTCTTACTCTACCACAGGCTTCTGAAATCCATCCATGCTGATACTGCATGCAAAGGAAAATCATTTATTTTCATTGCTGGATATTCCATATATGGTATAGCTACACCACCATCTATTTATCCATTTCCTTATCCATGTTGCAAAGGTATAAAGATTGACATAAGAATAACTAAACACCAAAATCAGGTTAGAACTGGGTGGGACAAGTCAGAGAGAGAGAGAAGAAGCAAATGGAGCCAGGAGGGACATACAGGGGGTTTGATGACACTCATAACTCATAATCTGAGAGGCAGAGACACAGTGTCCCCTCAGGCTTCATCAGAAAGAAAAAAAGAAAGGGGAGTCTTGCTCCCTCCCCATCCCACAGGCAACCACTCTTACCCAGTGTGCTGTGTAAACCTGCAATTATTCTGGTCATATGCAAGCATGTTTTTGTTGTCTTTTTAAACATAACATGAACACTATTTTGAATGCTGCCTTTTTCATTCAACAATATATTTTGGGGGATATTCAGTGTAATTAAAACTACTTGATGCTTTTTAACAATTCTAATTCCACCACAGAGTGGAATTGTATAGATATTCTATAATTTATGTCAGTGCTTCCCTATTAACGGAAATGCAGTTTTTCCTCATCGCTGGCTTTACCAGCAGTGCTACAATGACTATTCCTGTATTAGTTACCTACAATATACATGGCTGTAGCAACAGAATGAATTCCTAGAAGGGAATCTGTGAATCATCTATATATATGATTCTTTTTAAATAGCCAAGTTGTACTCCCCAGAGGCTGAGCATTTTTTTCATTACTACTATCCACTTTTCAATTTCTATTCAAACAAATATAATACCAATGAGGCGGTCTTATTAGGCTCAGTTAGACATTCAGACTAACAAGACTACCATGGGCCACACTTGGCATCTGTCCACTCAGCAGAAAGCAGGGCTGCCAGCAGGGGAAGGCAAGGTCATCATGTGGTCTCTACAGTCATCATCACAGCTGTCCAGGAGCTATTGCCTGGCCCTCGTGAGGTGACCCCACAAAGGGGCCCACCGTGGCTTAGAAGCCCACGCGAGCCCACATCTCTTGTAACAATGTCATAGGCACATCCTCTATGGGCCCTAAAAGGGACACATCTGTTATAAGAGTCACTGCACTCAAGGAAACCCAAAGCTATGGCTTCTCAACAGGGATTTATAGTTTTTATATAGTTCATCCTAATCTAGATGCAATTCACCAATTGGGGACAATTTTATCATTAGAGACGCTGCCTGGTTATATAGCTGGCCTCCCACTTTTATCCATTTACAGAGAAAGAAGCCAGCGAGTTAACCCAAGGTCAAATTCATCCTTAGTGAAGGAAAAGGAGCTTGGCTAACACATTACTTCAATGCATCACTGCACCTAGCATGTCATCTGGCACACAGATGGTATTCAATCAATATTTTAAATGAAGAAATGCAAGTCACAGACATTATAATGACTGCATCGCTATATATGGTTGATAATTTTCAAAACAATTAGTAAACCCTTTATAACAGGGGTGTCCAAACTGCAGCCCGTGGGCAAACTGCGGCCCATGATCCATTGTTTATTGGCCCGCAGCAAATTCCAAAAATATATTTGGTTTACTTAAATAAACCAGGTGAGACAATACGTACTTCACCTCGACTGAGTGGCCCAGCTGTTTGTGTATTTTACCACATATGGCCCTTGGTGAAAAACGTTGAAAAAGATTTGACCACCCCTGCTTTATAACATGGTTAATTTTACATCATCCACTATTGGAATTTTTTCATCTATAATCAAAGCTGACACATTCCTACCACATCATCAACTGAGTAGGTAATAAGTGACTGATATACACATGCAAGCTATCATGACCACCAGGACTTTTGAAAAATTATGTTATAGCACATGCACAGAAAGGCCTACCTAAGTCCTTTTTAAAATAAATCTTTGGTAAAACTAAACCACTTCCAATTAAATTACTCATTATAAGGTGTCTGTTTAGAAGAAAAATGTTCAGGATTAAATAATACCCAGACTAAGTTTACATGTTAAACCAAGAGTAACACTACATCAGAACTGCAGCAATATCAACTCCACTGACAACACACATGAGCACCTCTTGCTTCCATCCTTGCCAATATACCGTGCAATCAAGTATTTTGATTTTCACCCATCTGTTAGGTGTAAAGGACATCTCATTGTTTTTTAAGAACTTTGAGGTACAATTTACATACAGTAAAATACCCAGCTTGATAACTATGTATGTATCCGTACACATGTATATACACATTTCTCTATTCTTAATATTTGAATTTACCATATTTCAAATGACATTGAGCACACTTCCATGTTTAGAAGCCATTTGAAACTCTCCTATGAATTGTATTCACATTATTTGTTCACTTTTCTGTCAGGTCGCAATCTTTTTCTTATTTTTTTAGTAGCTCTTCTCATAATAAAGAAAGTAGTCATTTGTTGCATGAGTTGGCAATCTTTTTCCTGGTTTGTTTTGATCCAAGAAAATTTTCATTTTGTCATGTAAATAAGCTATGTCCTCACTTATTTGAAATGAAAGAGGAGTTCAAGTTGCCTATGACAAATGTGCGTATGGCTCTGCTCCTACTATTTTCTACAGATTTGTTGTTCTTTTTTTTTCCTTTATGAAAGCTGATGTCATGTTTGATTTTAATTATAAATTGCACTCTTTGTCATGATAAAGTGCTTTTCTTCAGGCTCAAATAATGCTGTTTTTGCAATGCTTTCTTTCCCCTTGAATTAGCTGGCAGAGCTTTGCCCCGCCTTACAAACATCATATAACTGAGCTTTCCTGTGTGACCCTCTCTGAGAAGTGTCTATCTTAAAGGTTTACACATTATGATATTTCTGTTATCTATTATTTAAAGTGTATCTGTACTCCAGCTACAAAAATGAAGAATTTATCCTACTTCCATCTTCTCTCATTGTCTTCTTTGCTTTCTGACTTTTGTTGCATATCTAATATCTATATTGTTTAATTTTCTTGTTAGCTCCAGATACATTCAAGAGAGAAGAGTTGAAATATTTTCTCTCTGCCAAATTCAAAGCAGAAGTCTGAAAAGATGTTTTAAATATAATAAAAGAGAACACTTGAAAAGACAAGATATCCAAGTGCTCAACTTCATTAATCAACTGAGAAGTACAAACTAAAATCTTTCTGTGATACCACTATGCAGCCATCAGAATGGTTACAAAGAAAAATGGACAATACCAAGTGTTGGCAAGGACCTGTAGCAACTACAGCTGGTGCTTGCATATACTGACAGTGGAGTATAAATTGGTCTAACCACTTTTAAAAAAATGTTTGGCAGCATCTACTAAAACTGAACATATGTATATGTACACTTCTGATCCATCAATTCCACTCTTAGGTATAAATCTAACAGAAATACATCTGTACGTTCAGTAAAAGACATGTACAGGAAAGTCCATAGTAGCATTAATAGCACCAGAAGGAACTCCCCAAATGCTCATCAAAAATGGAATAAATGAGTTGGGATACATTTGTATGATGGAATACAACATAGAAATGAAAATAAATGGATCTGCAACTACATGAACTAACATGGACGAATATCACAAATACAATGTTGAATGAAGAAAGGGAGATCAAAGAGTATATACTGCATGATTCTATTTGTATAAAGAACAAAAATAGGCAAAACTAAAAACCAATCTATGCCTTCAGAAGTCAGGATAGTGGTTACCCTTGGTGGTACCTGGAAAGGAACTTTAAAGGGGACTTCTAGAGTGTAGTTCCTGTTCTGTTTTTTGATGTGGGTGCAGGTTCGATGGGTGAATCCAGTTTGTGAAAATTCATTGATCTGTATACTTACACTGTGTAATTTTTTATGTATATATAATACTTCAATAAAGCTATATATATATATATATATATATATATAGATAGATAGATAGATAGATAGATAGATAGATAGATCATATATATATAAAGTTTATATATATATATAAAGTTACATATATATATTTAAACTACTATATATATGTATATATAATTAGTAGAAGCAAATCCAATGCATGTCAAAATGTTTGCTTTATTTAAATTGTGCTTTTGAAACTCTAATGTACATGACATTTTGCTTGGCAAACACATAAAATTATTAAAAGTAGGAGTTTATTTTTACTTATCTGTACTAAAATAATCCTAGAAATGGAACTTTGATTTGAATAACATTCTCAATGAACCATGGCAGCATTTGGAATAAAATATTGTGGGACTATAACAATGTCATCAGAAAAATTTAAACAGAGATCGTTAATGGGCACTTAAGAACACCTGCTTATTTTATTGAGCATCACAAATTTCATTAATCTAGGATGAGCCTGTATTGTTTCACAACAATTTATAGCTTCATATTGTGATAAGTTATTTTAAATTGGGCTCCTGTTTTTTATTGTAATGTATTAAGTTTATCAATGAATTTTATCTTCAGCATGTTCTAAAATAGACTTAACCATCTTTTCTATCCTCACTACCAAAACTACAGCAACAAAAGTACTCCTTTAATTACAGCAGTAGTCTTTGGTCACAAAAGAAACAAGATAAAAGACCACAAAGTATAAGGCAACTGGCATGCACAGTATCTCTGAAAACATTCCTCAGACAGAATTTGAAAAATTTCAGTAAATTAGAGTTTTCCTGTCCATGTAATAAGGCTCCTTTCAAGGATTTCCTCAGTTTGATTTAAAGTGGCTGATTTTCCTTTTCCTTCATTCTTATAACTTAGTAAAACATTAAGTACAAGAAGTTGCACAAGAATTTTCCAAATACTTTCCTTCATACATAGTTTGGGTGATCCTATACAATCAGCCTTAAAAGTTTACTTCAGATAAATAATGTTTTAAAAACACTGAAAAAGATTCCAATAACAGGGTATATAAATAAAAATGGCTATTGTGGTTCACGTCGTAAGTTACATGAGCCTGGTAACATCACATGCAGCTGGACTACTTGTTCTGACAACTTCCCTTCACACACGGGAAAGCTCCACATCAAAAAGTAAAATGGATGTGGACATATTTTTAAGTGCAATGAGCAATTCCCATACAACTGTTGTTCACCACCTATAGCAAAGAGCTGTCAGGTGTATTTCAGGACACAGGAAACTCAGCAAGGTTTTTAACCTATCAATCTTTTCATAGGTCAAACCACTTACCAGATGTCAAGGGCTTCAAGGGCCATATGCTCCTAGATGGAAAGCTGCTCTGGAGCAAGTACTTTACATTTAAAGAAAAGTATTTTTTTAATGATACATTTTAGATATATCATTTAATATATCATTTAATTGTATCATTTAATGATGTATCATTTAATGATATATCTGTTCATAGGTTAAGAAAACAGGAAGAAATGTATCTTTATTTCTAACTCCAATCTAACTTGAACATTTTTAAAAGCTGTCCCTGATTTTCTTTCAGAGTGGACTTTCCTCACAACAGTCTAAACCTGTAAGAACCTAACTCACACTATTCATCAAGAATGTAACTCTGTATGTACACTATGCAGATGATAAAGAAGTCTACTGTGAAAAACACAAAAGGACGAGGCTCCTTCACTAGAATCCAAAAGATCCTGAAGTGAGGCTGTTTCAACAATCAGCCAGGCCCCAGGGACATCGTCTCAACCAGGCCACATGCATTTCACTGCATCACGATAACCACCTCTGTAATGGGCAAAAGACTCAGAAAGATGTGCAAACTAGTCTTTCTTTCTCTTAAAACACATTTTCAAGTCATAAAATGCATGAGTAGAATTTTAAATATTACTCCAAGCACTTCAGTTTCCTTCTACTAATGGAGATTATGCTGTTAATCCTATCGCATGTTAAATTTCCATCCATAATTGATAACTATTAGATGGTTAATCATTTTGAGTTTAGTGGATAAAATCTTACTTACACACAGAGCACATAACGCATATAAAGGCCAGTGAGAGGGTGATGTAAAGGAGAAACCAGCTAACTCATTCAAGCTTTACTTAAAACTTATTTACTCAAATCAATACAATGAGTGAGATAATTGTCTCATTAAGATCTAGAAATAGATGCCATTATTCAAAGAAAATTATCCATAAATCTCAGAAAAACCCAACCTGATTCCCTTGAGCAAGCAGCGTTTTCAGTCTGACTATTTCAGCTCGCAGCTCACGGATGAGTTTGACGTTAGCGTCCTCATTAATGGTAGGCTTGTTGATGATATTTTTGGCTCTATTTGCATAGCGAAGAGTACTTAGGGTTTCTCCATAATTGACATCAGCAGGTGAAATGGCTGTGAAGAATGAATTCAAAAAATAATTTATCTAGCTCTCTATGTTTCATTTAACACAAAGTTGGTTTGTAATTTAAAAGTCAGATTAACCCCAGGTCATTGCATAGACTAAATATTCATTGCCACAGTAATGAATATTAAAAATTATCTAGGATTTATAGTAAAGGTGTTCACTATACTAAATTAAATATCATTTTGCTCTTCTTAAGTATAAAATCAGCCATCTAACTAACTCTAAAATGAGATATGAGATACTCCACTGTAATTTAGGGAGTTTTCTCTATTAAAAATACTGGAAGAAAAGGATTTCAAGACTACAGTAGTCCCTGCCTCACCCATGGGGGTACGTCCCAAGACCCCCAGTGGATGCTGGAAACCACAGATAGTATCGAACCCTAATCAACTTCTTCAACTCAGCTGGAAATGTGGCAGCAGCTTCTTCACCGGCAGATGCAGCCTCGCCAGTAATTTGTCCATTTTTCAGTCCAAACTTATTCCTGAATCTGTGCACCCCTCCCTTATTTGCAGCAAATGGTTTGGTGTCACTTGTTTCAATGGACACTTTGCCGAAGTCTGTATATGTAGGCTCAAAGCTTTTTGGTGCAACATGTTGCCATCAATTGAAACATTTTCTGTTCATGGCTTCCACCCACAACTGTAATGCTTTTTCCATCTTAACTAAGTACTTATCACACTCTGTGACTGTAACTCTTACAGTTCGAGGTGTGACGGCAAAACTAGCACAAATTTCTTTTTCCTTCTTCAGAATTTCTATTAAATAGAAGATTTGCTTACTGTAGATCTTAGCAACTTCAGCATATATATTTTTTTCTTTCTTTATTAAGTCAAGAACTTTCAACTTTTCATTTGAAAGAAGCACTTTACAGCTTTTCTTTGGCATGTCTGAATTGCCAGTATCACTACTTTTGCATTTTGAGGCCATTATGTAAAATAAGGGTCACCTGAACACAAGCACTGCAATACCAGGACAGTGGATCTGATAACGAAGATGGCTACGAAGCGACTAATGGACAGGGAGCGTATAGAGCATGGATGTGCTGGACAGAAGGATGAGTCACACTGTGGGTGGGACTGAGCAGGATGGCGCAAGATTTCATCATGTTACTCGGAACAGTGCACAGTTTAAAACTTATGAATTGTTTATTTCTGAAATTTTCCATTTATTAATAATACTTTTGGACCAAAATTGACCGCAGGTAACTAAATACACAGAAAGTAAAACTGCTGACTGGGGGGACTACTTTATTTGTATTTCTCAATATTAAGTCGAAATTCACCTATACAATCCCAGAGCACGAAAATTTTTGAAGAGTCAATAGATCAGTTGATTATTTACCCTTTAAAGCTTTGGTTAATCACACACCCGCACCACCACCACCACAAACTTTAGGGCTTAGGTGACTATACAACTGCATGTGGTGTGCACACCCCAGGGTAGATCCCTTGCCTAAGGAATGCATGGCATGGAGAGTAGACATGGAGACAGGGCAAGGGAAAAGAGAAAGGGGGAGGAAAAGTGAGGTTCGTAGGGGAAGAGCTTTTGGGTTCTCCTTAACAATTATGTTCTCTTTGTACATTTTTTCCTCTCTTCTGCTTCTTTCAGTTAATTAGTGAAAATATAGAAGTACATTACTGTTACCATTATTTGTTATATGCATTGGGGCTCTTCCCTCCCCTCCCAGTTCTTAATTTTAAATTCTGCATTTACTGCTTTCAAATATAAAACAAAGTTGGGAAATCTTTTCTTTACGTCCTTATGATGATTTTCTCCTATCAGTTAAAAGTTTCTATCATATACTTTGAGCAGAGAAAAGCTGAGAGTCATTCTGCATGTATCACAGCTGGCATAACCAAGAACATGGCAAATTTATAGAACTAGAAAGAGGGAAAAAGTTAGTAATATGATACTGCAGACCAGATCACAGGAAGTGGTTTTCTTCAAGACAGAAAGACTATTATTTTTTTAACATAAAATAGTGTTATTTCCCAATGAGACTCTTTAAAATTAAATATTTACAGTTAATTCACATGAAACACTATATGTTGAGGAAAAGAACTTAAAATTCTTACTGGCAATCATGATAGTTTTAGAGTTTCCTCCAAGGCTATCTTTTAACAACCAAGTCAAAACAGAATCTCTGTAAGGCACAAAAGCTTGCTTCTTCTTTACATGAGGATTTGCTGCATCCTGAGATAAATCAGCTGTAGAGAAAAGAAGAAACACAGGACCGAAAAAAAAAAAATTACTAAAGTTGTTTTTTTATCCCCCCTCTAATTTGGCTTCGGAAAACCTTGAGGATATAACCTCAGTTTGTAAACATAAACATTTGTAAACATTAAACATAATTGCTGAGGGCACCACAAAGAATAAGAGGAGGCAGGAGACAAGTATAAACCTACCTAAGGCAGAAATGACATTTCCCAGAGTCACGAGGGATTTGTTAATATTCCCCCCTTCCTTCAGTCTAACCCCAGTGGCACCAGTGGCATCGGCTCGCTCACTTCCAGCAAGATCAACTAAGTGGATCTTACTCACAGTTTCACATGGCATTTCAGAATCAAATTTTGCCTGTAGTAAAACATAAAAGCAAAACTGAAGAAGTGTAAACAGTCCTGATGTTGTTTATGATACAAATTCTAATTATTTTCCACTCCTCACTGTGATCTCTCAGAGTAGGATTTTTGTTTTTGTTTTTTAATTGTGTTGTTTCATTGGCATTCTTAGTGATTATAAAAACTCCCAAAATTAAATTGAATATAATAGAACTACAGCATATGTGATTCTTAAACTTTCTGAAGAACTATTCCATTACTCAAATCACTCCGTCTTTTTCAACAAAGGCTTACAGAGTCTGACTGGGACGGAATAGGAACCTAGGCACAGAGAGGCAATCAGCAAAGGAAAATATAAATAAATAAATAATTAGTTTTGTTCTAATCTAGAAACTTCAGCATTCCAAGCACAATAGCTCTCCAAAGTATGATAAATATAGACAATTATGTAAAAGATCATTTGACCGTTATCCAATGCTAAAACATTTGTTCACAAATTATAAAAGACTGAAGAATCTTAAATACTATATCCCTTGATTCTGAATTCTACCAAAATCTTACTTTCCCAAAGACTTTTAACTACATTTACAGTCTGAACCAAAATGCCAAAAAGAAATTACCGTATTTCGATAGAAATGTAAGCCTATTAGGAACTGGGGAGGACCATAGTCATACTCTGCACTAACCAGAAAGCAGGAGAAAAACCAGTAGAGTAAATCAAAAGCAAAGGACTAACAAAAGGTAAAGATGTACAGAATTTATTGGGAGAGTTGTTCAATTGACCTCAGAGAACTTTTTTCATTTTCTTTGCTCTCTGATCGCCCTAGTTAATAAAATGCTATATCTTTGTATCTGAAGTGTTCAATGGTTAATATAGGCCAGGACACCCCCCCAAACTCCTAACACACTCTTAAGTTCTGGGAGGACCCCATATTTTTTGCGTTCCTGTGTTCTAGTAGCCTAGGTATTAAAATATTTAAACTCAACAATTTCCAGGCATATCCAAATGCCCTCCAACCCTTGATCAGAATGAATCCTTATATTTACTACTACTTTAAAATGTTCGTTTTCCTTTAATATGATTCCAATAATCACAATCAACGTTGTGGGTTGAGCTCCATGGAGTGATAATGTACAGCAGTGAGTTCCTCACCTTGGCCTCCAGCTGGCCTGACTTGAAATCCATTATCTCCCACAGAGCTTGCAACAATGAAAATTTTTGCTTAATTAAGCACAAAGCAAATTTTTTTATGTTCTGAACAAGGTGGAAGCCTGCTAAATATTTCTTAAGAGTACACATCAGGACATTTCAAATTACTGTGATTGTAACCACAGAGAAACTCAGCACACAGCACATGTTCAACTCTAATTAACAAGAAAATGACAGTCAGTCACCTTGGCCGGCTGCCGCTCCTGGTTCAACAATGATGGGTCCTCAGCTGGTGTTAATCAGCAAGTAAAGACCTCAGAGACACAGCCAAGCAGTCCCCACAGCTGCCCTTACCTGAGTGAACTTGATGGTGAAAATGGCATGAGACCTGCTACTGACGTCATTCATCCCAGTTGCTGCAGTGGTGCGATTGATATTTCCTGCATCCATAAGTTCTTCTACATCACCATAATTCTGTACTAAATGTTTGGATAAATCTGAGGGGGAAAAAAAAAGACGGAGTGAAGAAATCTTCACACATAGTAAATGGAATAGAAATTCACCTCTCTGAAATAAATACACAACTGAACAAATCTGTTGTTTGAAGATCTTACTTATTCCTACAGTGGGGTAGTTTATAATACACTCGGGAGCTGGGCTGCCTGGGATCTAATCCCAACTCTGCTGCTTACTAGTGGACTTACATAGTTATAGCCAAGTCACATAGCCCACCACAATGCCTCAGTCACCTCATCTGATAATGCATGTCTGACACACAGGGATAAATGTTAGCCATTATCATCAACCTTAATAGCATTAGTCATAGCACACAGAAGGGAAATATAAACACTAACTTCATGCAAAACCCAAAAGCATTTTTAAAAATCCTCTTTAAAAACGTTTTATTTATTTTCTTGGGAACATTCATATGGTTCCAAAGGCAAATACTACAAAAGGTATACTGTGTAAAGGGTATACCACACCCCCTGTCCTATACCCATCCCCAAGTTCCCTTTCTGACAGGCAACCCAATGTAATCAATTCCTCCATACCCTTCTAGAAATAAACCATACATAGACAGACAATTACATATATAACAAAGACATCTTTTTTTCCTCTCTTACACAAACCATAGTTTTGCATCTTGCTTTTTTTCTATGTAGTAATACATTGAAGAATATTCTGCATCAGTTAAGGTGGGTCCTCATTCATTTTTATGGCTACAAAGCATTGAATTGTGCCATAACCAATTTAACCAGTCTCCTATTGAGATTATAGAGGTTGTTTACATTTTGTTTCCAATTACAAATAATGCTGCTATAAATAATCTTGTACACATAGGTCTTTTGAAATGTGTGTGAATATTTCTGCAGAATAAATTCTTAAGAGGTGGAATTGCCTGATCAAAGTACATTTGAAATTTTGATAGATACTGCAAAATTGTTCTCCATAAAAGGCAATTTACACCCAGCAGTAGTAACACATAAGACTGCCTGTCTCCCAACACTGTCATATCCGGCTTACTTGTATCTGCCAGAGACAGGTAATAAATGTTATCTTGAAGAATTTTTATTTTGCTTTTCTCTGACTATGAGTGAGGCTGAGCATTCTTTCCTTTATTTAAAAATCATCTGTGTTTCGATTTCTGCAAACAATTTATTCACATCCTTTGTTCATTTTTCTACTTGGTTGTTGAATCTGTCCTTATTGATTTATAGGAACTCTTTATACATTAGGGAAATTAGTCCTTTGTCTGAAACTTGAAATGAAAATATTTTCCCCATTTGTAAGTTGTCTCTTTACTTTGCTTATGGTATTTCTGCCAAATATAAAGTTTTATTTTCCTTAACTTCAAATTTAACACTTTTATTTCATGGTTTCTGAGTTGCCAATCAAAAAATTTTAAAGCCTTCTCCAAATTTACGGAAAAAATTAGTAACCCATATTCCCCCAATCTTTGAATAGCAGATTTATTAGAAACTAAATCCCTATATGTATCTACATCAGATTCTGGACGTTTTACCCTGTTTGATTATTCTGTCTCTTCATATAGCCACTTTTTAATATGTTTTAAAATCTGATGAAACAATTAAAGAGAAAACATGAGGGTACAGTTAGTATAAAAACTATTAACAATAAGAGCTATTCCATACACCACAAAACAAATACATTGCCACACACCTTACTTTGGGCATAAAAGGCAAAAGTTCAATCGAAAATTTAATAAAATGCAAATGAAGTCTTATTGGTGTACCTGATATCTGCAAGTAAAAAAGGATAAGGAAACAGGAACATCTTTAAACCCATGACCAGTTCTCAGCATTGCCTCCAATGAGACACACATGAAGGACCACAGACACAGGAAAGAAGGTTCCTGTGTGTGATTCCTACAGGCCAGCCATTACTCACCCATCTTATGCAAAATAAGTGAGAGTAGCTTCATTATAAGAAAATGCTTAAATCCAGCCTATTTTTAAAATAATTAGCAAGGCCCAGCCCTTTACCTTACCCATCATTACTTGTGACATTCCTCACAACTGACTGTGACACAACTATCACAACACAAATGCTGAGAACCATAGCAACAGGAAATTCTGTAAACGCTCTTCTCAAAAGGTAAGATTCTTAGAATTTCCTTATGGTCGTATTTTACCATTAGGGTTAGTAAAAATATTCCGCTAAAATGCAATGCCATTTAAAAGAGACCGATTGTAGAGTTGCTTATCTTGCATTATAATATTGGAAAACGAACTGCCAAAGAGTTCTTACAGCCAGAGGAAATCCATGAGCAAACCCCACAAAACAATTGAATGCGCAGTGAAGTATGAATTCATTAAATGAACATTATGTAAGTGATGGCACATGTCATTTTTTTACTATAATAAACTGGCAAAGTAAATTAAAATTTTTAAAGCTCACCATTATCCTACGGTTTTCATTGAAACCATTATTTTTGCACAAATTCCCAAGAAGAATAGGGCTATGAAATATTCACTCTTACCTTCAACATAAGGTCCTTCTTTTGGATGCTCACGGACTCTTAAATTGAAGGTTTTAGATGACTTCCGCCTAAGTAGATCTCTCACACGTTCATTATAAATCTCTAAGTAGCTAAAAATGTTAAATAGAACTGAATTCAGAAAAATGATTTCAGATATCAATAACAACAATACTAGCAGCAACATGCATTTGTGGGTGGCAACCATACATCAGGTACTATGCGAAGCACTCCATGTGGATTATTTCATTTAATCCCTACAGTAACCCATAGGTAGGTACTACTATTATCCCCACTTTACAGGTTAGACAGTGAAGATTTAGGGTGATTGAAAGAACCTGTCCAACGCCACACAGCCACTGAGAGGTCAAGCAGCCATGAGAACCCTTGATTGCTATGTCTGCCCTCAACACCACTGACGAGTGGTTCCCAGAAAGGTTTAATTTCAAGAAGGGAAAAACACCTCAACCCTGCAGACTTATTTAAAGATTAGATTTATAGTGATCCTACCAACATAAATAACACAAGCCTTATTTAGCTAAAAGAATAAGGCAAGTGAATTGGGTATACATTTAAAAGTCAAAAAGCTTACTACATTAAAGCAAAGCGTCCAACATTAGTGTTTCTGACCAAACTGGGTTATTTCCACCAGCCTCCCAAATCCGAATCCAAAGTGTACCCAAGAAAGTCATTGAAAATAAAAGCGTTGTGAGCTTTATTTCCAATTATCATAGTACAGGAGGGGAAAAGGCAAACTCTCCCTTTAGGAACCCAAAGGCTTTATCCATTCCTTGTGCCTAAATACAAAATTTAATTTAATGGATAATTTAATCCAATAGATTCCTTGTATCCATTCCAGCCACGCTCACACTCACTCAGGCCACGGGCCCTACCTGACTTCAGTTCGAAAAGATGCTTCATCCCATCTGGTGGTTTCATTTATCCGACTGAAAAGCCCTTCACAGATCCGAGGTATTAAGCCAGAATCGCCCTGAGATGGGAAGAAGGAATGGCAACAGGTATCACTTGAAATAAAAGCTTCTGGTGATTCAGTTTACAATTTGTTGGAGTGGACTTAAGACTCATGGGGTCTGCATGCCAACCCCAGGTCTACCATCCAGGGCCCCAGACACACCACTTACCCTTCCAGAATTGCATCCTAGTCTCTGAAATGAGAGAATTGAGTTTTCTAATTTCTACATGCTGAGAAATATATATGTTTATTATATTACGGTGATATACAGTCATCAGCTGTTAATCAGTTAAATAATAGTTTGCAAACATTAGAAAACTCACTCTCTTTCACACAAGACGGTCTACAGCTATAGAATAAATGTTAAAAATCTGATCTGGTCAAATGACCAGAGAAGGTGAAATATACACTAAGCACAAAAGAAACACTAATGAAACCTCAGTAAGTCCTCAAAATAGCTCATCATTGTCTTAAAACTTAGGTGATAGGACCACATTAAAGCATGTAGGATATCACTCCTTTGATGCACTAATATCTACACAGGACTTCCTAGACAGGAAGATTTTAATATATTATATTACTTATATAATGTGGGCATAACCAATAATTTTCATGTTTCCGCCAGCATGAACAAGTTGATGAACCTCAGAATGATACTAAAGATGAGGCAAAATGTTCTTGTTAAGAAACCAAAACTTCAGAGCTTCAGTGTTTTCTTGTGAAGCACATCCCTACCTTCACTTAACCGGAAAAAAAAAAAAAATCAACACAGCTTTAAGAGATTTTTTTTTTACTTATACCATTAAATCAGCACCAATTCTTATCAAGGATAAATGGGCCTTTCATCATATTTGTTGTTCTTATTTTTTTTAATATTTTTTAAGTACCCAAACAGTACTCAATTGTAAGGTCAGAGTAATCAGTTGTAATTTAGGAGTGCTTTATAAATGTTTAACTTACATAAAATAGCTACTAGGGAATCAGCATGTAAATTTTATTTTTACAGAAGGCTTTTTTTTTCAAAGGCACAGTAAGAGAGTAGGAAGAGAGAAGTAGTGATAAAAGGAAATGCATCTATTTATTCTTCCCTATTTACTCCTCCGTACTTTTCAGCACTGAGGACTCTCCGCACAGCATCTATTTACTGATGTTAAGGAAAAGCCTGGATTTAGAAGCCAGGAAGCATGCACAGAAATACTTCCATCTGGAACGACCAATCCTCCTGTGCTGCACTCTTTCCACGCACCACCAAACCTTTGTGCTCCACCACCACTGTGCTCACCAGCAAGAAGCTCTCAAATCCTCCACTATCTCCACATCTAGAACATGCTACAGGTCAAAGAGTCAGTGAAGAGTTTTCACGACTGCACAAGAAAAGTAAAACACACAAGCACCTTCTAGATCTGGAGAAAACACAGATGAGATAAAGTTCCTGCAATAATGTCTAGTTTTCACTCTTCCACATTTTGGGACAAGTATAAGTTTGTTAATTTATATAGCATAACTACTAAACTTTACATACATACTATGTTTATAACTGCATAGATTTTATATAAACTTTAATTCTAACCCTTTTAATGTATTTGTTGGATTTATTTGGTACCTTTCTACCAAAGATTTTGATTTTTTTTTTACATTTTTCTTGGGGAAAAATGTTTTGAATAATTTAAAAAAGAACAGAGTTCAGTAATTTTATTCAAACTGTTGTGTTGGCAGGAAAGAAGAATAAATTACTTGTGGGCCCAGCATACTTTTTTGATAAGATTATAAAGCCTTCAAAAATGGAAAATGAACTGAGACTTGCATCCATTATTCATGGTTATAAACTTAAAACTGTTTCTAATTTAAAATCTCTCAAAGGAAATTTAGTCCAACTTATTACTGAGTTTTATCTTATTGCTAAAGAATGATCACAACATGAAAAGCAAGTTAGCACAGACCAAGGAGATAAAAGAGACAATTCTATCAGTCCAAAGAGAGATAATGAAAAATTTTCTTCCCACACAGTGTAAACAACGTACAGAATTTCCCATCATAGTGTATGACTTTCCCGATCCAGTTTGCCCATATGCAAAGACACAAGCATTATAACCTTCAAATGCAGATTTCACGACATCTGTGCCAAGGGTTTTGAAAACCTGAAAGCAAAAAAAAAAACACAAAAGATACAATTACCATGGATTTTAATAAAAGCCCCTTCATTATTGACAATATTCTTGAATGTCATTTTCATCTCATAAGGATTACACGATATAAATAAATCACAGCGGAACTATTAACAACAGAATATATGTGTGTACCTCAGTTTTTAATCCAAAGGAAACTTTCTAAGGAAAAAGCAACCCCGTTCTTTTTCCGACTTACATTAACAAAAAAGTTCCTGAAATATAAAAATGTAAACAAGGCAAAGTGACAATCATATCTACAAGCAGAGATGATTTTTAAATATGATGATTTACCATTTCAAAGTTAAATCAACTTACAAAGGTATTCATTCTATCAGAGCTTCCAAAAACTAAATATTCAATACCTGAAAGTCACAGCAGCCAAAAGTTATTGCCCAAACCATGCCACATCAATGCCATCATTTTAAGGGTCCAGTTATCCATGAAAACAAGGCTCTGGAGGTTTGGACAGAGCTGACTGATGGTGGGTATGGATGAGGGGGAATGGCTGTGCTCCCCTTGAGTCAGAGTTCAGATACTTTTTCCCCATTGGGTATTTGCCCAGGATGGAGAGGGCTGGAAGATGAGCTGTGTGGAGACTGGGGTTACATCTACAAGGGCCTCAGCCCATGCCTGCGGTCCCACATAGGTGCAAAGGGTCGCTCTAGGGAATGAAAGGGGGTGAAGGACAAATACTTCACCTAGACAATACAGATGAGGCAAATCAAGATGCCTGGTCATCCTAGTTACACCCCGTTGGGAAGGAGACCAACCAAAGCTTTCCAAACCCCCACAACCCTTCATGCTGCCCCTGTCCTCTCGGACTGGCACACTAAAAGCACATAAAACATCGCCTTGCTTTAAAAACAAGGCACATCAGCAGCTAAAGAGATATCGAAGCGAGGGAGTGTGATCAGGCTTTCAGTCAGAGCCAGGAAAAGTGAGGCACTGCTCTGTAGAATCACCAGAGTCCAAGATGGGAGCTTCATCAACGCCTCAGGAGTGTCTGAGTGACGCCAGGTCAGCAGGGGCCTAGGCCTTCTGGCCAGAACATCCAGCCCTTAGACAGGGCTGTTAAACACCGGCCATATTGATCTCTGCTCCACATAAACCATCCCTGCTAATAACACAGCCTGTCATCCAAGGATAAGATAAAAATACAGTCAACTGGACTTCAGCTTTCTTCAGGCACCATCTTCCCACCACCTTGTTTGGAATTTGTTTCCTTAGTCTTGTTAGTCAAAGATTTACAAACTGTCATTTCAATGGAGTCACCTCCACAAATGACCAGTCGCATTTATTTTGAGTTAAGTTTTATCCATTTCAGCTTTTGGGAGCTGATATTTTCTAATCTTATTATCAAATTCTGATGGCTTACTCAATTCTCAACTGCAATAGCAGCTCACATAGTGTTCATGCATTAGTCCTCATAAAAATGATACAGGGTGAGCAGTGTCGCTAGGTCCATTTTCCAGGGGGAGAGGTTAGGTCACCGGGCATGCACAGTGAGTGGCAGATTTGGGATTTGCACCCAGGACCTTCTGACCCAAAAGCCTGTGTTTCTAAAGGACTCACAGCCATGAGTCCCCCAGCACTCGGCCGTGTGTTCCTCATAGCCATGTGTCCCCCAAGAGGCCCCCACCCGATCTAGAAGGACCTCCCCCAAAAACACTTCTGTGAAGAAGCAGAAGCCAGGAATCTCAGGGAGACTCAGGGCTCCAGACCACTCATTTGAGTTCGTTTTCACCACTGTATATGGAATATGAGGAAAAATTCAAACTATTTCTTCAATTCTCTCTCATTGAATAAAAGGCATTAAACAAAAGGCATCGTTTTTACCATTTCATAGGGTGTCACCCTATAGGAAGAACAGCCTTCCACAAACTTCCCAAAGAGTAAAGATCGCTCATACTTTTGTCTGGGGCTAAAACAAAGTCATGGAAAATACCATATTTAAATCAAACCCAAAAGTTTTCAAAATGAAATTCTTCCCTCGGGTTAAAATCCATACCCACTATTTCACTACTACTCTATTTTCCAGCAAACTAACTCAGCTGGCATCTCTGACAGACTCAGGGGGCCCAGGGCGAGGCTGAGGCTGGTTTACATGACTGCAAAACAGGGCTAGAAAATGTAGGTGCAGAGGTGCTGAGACCCAGGTCTGGCTCAGTCTCAGTTTCAAGTAACCCACCCGAAGTCGGCTGGGACTCAAAGAAGCAGAGGACACTGTCCATATCTCAGGGGTTCTTGGCAAGGAAAATAGGCTATCCCACCGCAGCTCCCACAAAGCCGTTATCTATCAAACAGGGTAAGGAAGGAAGGGCTGCTTTATGAAACTAATGACCTGCTCTCCCCACTGGCACCAAACCCACTGAGATCCTCACCTGTCCAGGTCACCTTGCTGCGCAGACTTTAAAGCCACCTTGCTGCGCAGACTTTAAAGCTGATTTCCAGAGTAATCCAAGGTATCATTTGGTCTCACTTGAGGGGAACTGCCCACAAGAGGGCACTGTTAAAACAAGACTCCTCTCCAGCTGGTCTACTGGGAGGTTTTCGGTTTCAAGTTTCTCCAGGGTTGAATCAAGAAACAGGTTGTGTGAGATCAAAGTCTCCCTTTCAAGTTTTCAAGAACCACTAAGAAAATTAGACCTTATTTAATAATGGTCTTTAATTTACATGAATATAGATTTAAAATGCTCACTGGTCTTTTTTTCTAAATCTAAAATTCATTTGGAAGGCAGAAATAATGGTCATCTTACTTGGTATTTGTTAAACATTTAGGGAAATTTGACTTGAACTACAGTATTAGGCATGACATATTTTCTCAAGATGCTTTTATATTCAAACGAAAGAAGAAGAGGAGGAGGAGGAAGGGGAAGGAGAAGAAGACGTCATGCTAAGTTTGCATCTTTCCTGTTTATAGTAGGGATACAACCTGTCAGCTTAATTCCTGTGCTGAATACGACAGCATGAAACATTAGTCAATATTCGAAATTGAAGCCCCTTTTAGTAACAACAGCTATTAAAATTAGAGATGAGAGAAAATTAGGTTTTCTTTAATAGAGTGTTTAAAAAATAGGTATTTTCCTGTATCTATGCTGGTTTGATTAGCACATAGTTGTACTAGGAAATGGTGTTTACTACCATATCTCAAGGCTTTTTTAATCTTGTAATTTATGGAACAATCTCAGGTTATTTATAGAGTCAAAGAACCCAAAGCATCTGAGAAATGCTGCTTATACCTGAAGCATGGAAATTATCCTTAACAATTGAAAGATTTCACAATCTAAAACTATTTTTAAGATCTGGGCATTTATTTTTAACTTCCAAAAGAGCTAAACTCGTTAGTGCTTCCCTGATCTTTATTCCTGCAGAACCCAGGAAATGTCACCTGTTCCCATAAGTTAACCACCATCCATAAACAAGTTCTTCCAATCAGCAAACATTAACTGAGTGCTGCCTGTGTGCTGTCACACGCCTCTACTCTGTCCCTGGGCTTTCCCTCAACACAGCCTTCTATTCCCAAAAGGCCTCAAATTCAGGTTAAATAAGGGGGCAATCCAGCCACTCGTTAGTTAAGTTAGAAGGGGAGAACTTCATGGCTCTTCATTCATCCTCTGTTGAAGACATTCTAAAGACTGTATAATGAACTGGCTTTTCCCTTAACAAAATCCCTTATACCAGCCACTTCATTCCCATTCCTATATTAAAGCCAAAATTTGGATTCCAATATCTATCTATAACATTCCTCACCAGACTCCTAGCTACCAACATTGATTAATCCAGTTAGTCAACACCAAAGTCATCTTCACTCACTCACTCGTTCATTTATTCATTCATTCAACAGGGCTGCCCTATCTGTCATTCAGAACACACCAATCCTTTTCTCATAGCCCTAAGACCTTCCAGTAGCATCTCCACTACCCTACCCATCAGTCCCAGGACCTCAGCTCTACAACTATTACGTCGATTGTGTCTATGGACTTGAGCAAGTTACCTGAGCTCACTGAGTCTCTTCAATAAAGAAAAATGGAGCTAATGTTGACCTTCTCTTGGTCCTTGTGAGGATTAACAGAGAGAGCGTACACGAGCACCAAGCAGGGTTTCTGACACCAATGCAAACTCCAGCAACACTGGTTCATCTTTCCTCACACAGCCCCTTCTTCATACCAGGCACTTCATCTCTCTTTACAGCTCTGATTCTGATTGCTCTTGTCTTTTCTGTTTCTCCCTGATGTTGAATCAACATCTTCTGGATACAATCACCCCAGTCCTCTCCTTTGAACAACTTCTCTATGTTCACAACCTACCTTAACTCCAACATTGCCTCAGAAAGTCAATCTCCATCACAATCCATTTCTAAACCAACTAAATTTGTCAAGTGTTGGGGTATATGCAAATAACCTGGGGATCATGCGAAAACATGCAGTTTCTGATTTAGCAGGCCTGGGACAGGTCCTGAGATTTTGCATTTCTAACATGTTCCCAGGTAACGCCAGTGATTCTGGTGCATGGACACATCAAATTTCAAGAAACCAGACAAGAACGCCATTTCAAGTGGCCACTGCACAGGCTGGACAGGAATTCTTAGCCTTGTTTTAACACATGGAGACCTGAAGTAATGTAGCTAAAGAAGCAGTTAACTAGCCAGGAAGAGGCCCAGCCATGAAATCCATGTTCTTCCCACACACACACTGGTGCTTCCCATAACCCAGCTCTGCTCAAACACCCTCCTTGACCCACCCAGGGAAACACCCTTGTCGTTCTGCTCACATGAAATGTCAACATGCAATGGTCTCCCGGGGGATCTTGGAGTCTTTTTTTATCTGCCTGTGTCATGTCTACATTTTAGACCATAAAAGCCTACAGCACAGGTTTCTTGGACAAATTCCATATTCACTCTAATTTTTAGAAAGATTCTGGATAAACAGTCCTTTCTTGCTAGAATCTTTCTTTCTAGAATCATAATGATCCATCCAGCAGGGGACATGTGACTTGGGATTAAAATCTACCTTCCAGAGCTCTGCATTGTAGCAAGAACCAAGACTAAGTGGTTTATTTGCCAAGATTAGCAGCAAACAGCCCCCCAAAAATGTTTTATTTGCAGATCTCCTGCAAAACAGTAGTTTTGAAATAAAAGTTAAGAAATAAAAAAGGTTCTGAAATAAAAGTTAATGGTCATCAGGCTTATGGGTTAAAGACAATCATTTTGGGGGGGATTTGATTCTTCTCAGGCTTAAGACAAATGGTGCTAATTTACCAAAGATTAATTTTATATAAATTATACTCAGAAAAAAAACAACAGTAAGCTGTTTTAAGAGTTTTAGGGTAGGCATGTTTTTCTCAATATGAAAATAAACCAAAGTAAAGATTTTGAAAATGTCTTACTGTTTCTTGTGAAACATAATCTGGACTTTTTGTATCAGCAGAATAAAAAGAAAAGTCGTAAGTGAAGGTCTTGGTCCGTTCTCTTCCTGAGTCCCCCGTCCCTCCTTCTGGTATCTGGATAGAGATGATTATGATAAAAAGAAAATAATAATAAAGTAAGAGTACTCTCAGTTAACAAGTGAACCAATTAAAAAAATTATCTTCATAAAAAATATGCAATGACCACCATTTTTCATATTTATATCCTAAGAAGCAATTAATTCTTCCTGAACCCCCCACCCCCAGCAAAATAAATAAATAAATAAACCTCAAGTCCTCCCAGCAATCCACGGCCACTCTATGATACAACCCAATACTACTTTCTTGGACTTTTTATCATGATTACCTTATATGAACCCAGCACTTCAGCCAGACTTGATTTTTGCCCACCTTCAATGCTTTTTACTGTTCTCTCCACCCGAAACCACCAGAGCTGGGTCTGCACAAGGCCAGGGGGTGCTATTCACATAGTTTATGATGTGACTGGAACTCCCTAGACTTGTGTGATTTTGTGGCCCCACTGAAAACTATAGGTCAGATGCTTCCTCTTAGATGAAGCTTCCCTTGGGCACTCCATCCAGAAGTAACTCCTCCCACCTCTGAGAGACTAGACTCTCCCAACACATAGCACCTTATTGCAGATGTTTGCAAATATATTGTCCACCTGGCTCTGTTACCTAAACTGAACCAAAAAACATGTTTAAAAATCTTCAAATTCCACCAAAGCCTCACACAGCTCCCTGGACATATGCTGAACAAATCCAATGAGCATCATGTTTTCCCAACACAATTCAGATACTATAAAGAAAAAATATTAAGGTTCTTATTATTAAAATGTTAAAAATCTGGGCGTCTTTTGTGGTTACATCAGTTGAGGAAACGTTTGTAAAACTCAAAAAGCAACAAAATAATCAAGGAAAACAGATTCCATTATGCATAAAGAAAGGAGACTCACCCAAGGCCAGGGTCTCTCACTGTTTCAGTAAATGCAATTTTTTAATGATTTAACTTTTACCACAGCACTGTGAACATACAAAGATACATGAAGCAAAGGAAAGGCAATTAACAGCAGGGAAGGGACAAGTGGTGACTGGTAGAAATGTGAGAAAATATTGGAGGTCAAAGGAGGGAAAGCTAAGTGTGGGCCAGAGAGAAGATACAAGGATTGTGGTCAGTGGAGAAAGAAAGACATTCCACTGGAGAATGCCTCAGGCAAAGGACACCAGAGCCTCAAGGGAGGACTATCAAATTATCCAGTGCACAGCCCAACTGCAGGATAGGGGCATTCCCCAGCTTCTACCACTGGAGATCAAGTTGTACTACTTTGAAATTAGATTTCAAAGTGTCCAGTCCCTTGAGCCACAAATTAAGAGAAATCCAACTTGAGGATGACCTGCTGCTGGCCACGAAGCAGCAGGCCTCAGAAATGCAGATCTCTAAGTTTATGACATATGTCAGGAGAAAGGGGTTGAGTCTATAAAGCACACGATTTCTTTATTATTAATTTTACACCCTCATTTCCTCCCTAAGTGAAAAGTATTCAGGGTCCTTAACAAATTCACTGACAAAGAAACAATTAGGATATTTTAAGTGCAAATGGAAGAACTTGCTAACTTAGAAAATTTTTCATTTTGTTTTTTCAGAAAAAAAAAAAAGTGTTTTTTCATCTTTTACCCCTGAGCTCCTCTTACAAAGTTTATAAAACATGATTGTTTTCATTAAAAATGAAAACAAATCTAGGGCCAAAGCTTATTTAATGATTCACAAAATGCAGTCAACTGCCAGGCTAAGAGTCCACCACAGGATACAGGATAAAAATGCTTAGGTCTGGACTAAGCGATGAGCTCACACACCAGGGTTACAGCTCTGATCTGGTTTTCAGATCAGATGCAACCAGGGATGGGAGAGGAAGCAGAGGGTCAACCCTCTTGCTTCATGACTGAGCCCAAGCCAAGAGCAAGTCGATATGGCTAATGGAACTGAGGAGTGGCTCATTTCAAGTAGCAGTGCTGCAAGGGCAGAAGCATTTTTATTTATCCAAGCAATTCTGATAATAAAACAAACATGGGGGCTCATGGACCAGGAGCAAGGCCAGGTTGCTACTTACCTTTAAGTTTGTGATTGTTGTTTTGCTTTTCTCCATTTGAATAATGAATTTGGCTTCCAGGTCCTTTTCCCTGAAACACAAATAATTCTGTTTGGTTAGAAAAGAAAAGATTGTTTAAAACATTTTGTATTTACTGTTTACATATGGGAGTTTGTTTTTAAATGGCATCTGAAGCACAATCCCTGATATGACTCCCCCTAAATCCTTACTAACATAAACATGCAGACACACAAAATAGAAGTCACCATTAAAAACTAAGACTGACAAATAACGTGTTGTCAAAACCTAGAAGAATTTCTAACTGTAAGCCAAAAGAAGTATAAATGAAATGACAGAAAACATGGAGATGTTGAAACATGGAGAGAATCATGATAAAAGCAGCCCCACCCAACAAGTTACAAAAAGAAAGACTGCATCCCTTCACCCAGGATGAGCTAAAAGATAAACTGGAACGAGTGGTCACAACCCGGTGCTGCTTCTAGAATCAGCCAGGGCACTGCTCCCTCATCCCCCCCTTCTTTCTATTTCCAGTCAGAACAGGAAGTCAAGAGAACTCCTGAAAAGTATAGTTCTCTAGGATAAATGACCATATATCTACACAATTGAGTGTGACATAACTGAAAAAGAAACGAAGATCTCTACATGCTGCTATGGAAGCCAGGATCTACTGTTAAGTGGAGAACGCAGGTGGGGAAAAATATACACAGAATGCTACCATTTATATTTAAAGATAAGAAGGGATAACCTGAGTATTTTTCAAAAAGATACCTATAGAGAAAGAAGAAAATGGAGTGGAAGGAACAAGGATAGAAAATTAGATTTCTTAAAAAAAAAAAAAATACCATCATCTGTGATGAGGCAGGAAAAGAGTTAATAAAAGTGAGCCTGAAAGGGGACTGCCCAGGCCTGCATCCCCTCCCCAGGGACCACCCAGGCTCATCCCCTAGAGAAAGAGGAGATAAGACCCTAACCAGAGTGGTTTAGTTTTAATGCCAGCGCAATCTGCTGGAGTCTGCCTATTGTTTGAACTCCAGCCTCATTATAATTCAATTAAAATAAAATGAACATTATGGCTTGCCCCCCGGGGCCCCCAGGGGATTTTCTGTGTGCATTCTAAGAATATGTGCAGAAAAAAACTAGTTATATAACTACCATATGTCAATCAAATGGCCTCAGTCTATGGATCGAATGTCCTGAGTTTGGATGTCACATCTTCCCATGTAAGAACATTTACGTACCCTTCCTTTCTTATATAAGAAAAACCTAACCTGAAGTTAGGTACAGTTGTCTGCTCAAGGCTTTGCCCCGAACATCTTCTCTGCCAGCGCCTTTCTTCTTCAATAAACTTTCTACCTTCTATTCCTTTTGAGTCTTGTGAATGCTTTCACATTCTGTAAACGGCCAGCAGTATCCAAAGACAAAACATTTGGTGCAGACTCTACCTCCTCCTCCCTCCCTCAGGAGCCTCTCACAGAAGGGTGTTAGACCGTCCCACTCCCTTCGCTCCCTGTCTCCTTTACTTTCGATTTCTGATTTCTACGAGGCAACTCCAGTGTTCTAGCTGGGGCATCAGTCGGTAAGTGGATATGCCTGGGGACATCCGTGGGGCATCAGAAATTCCACAGATTGGGTCCATGACGCCTGAACTTAGTAGTGCTGGGGACGCCCTCATAGGTCAGTCTCACACTCTCTCAAGCTCTGACATACCAGGTAATGAGTACACTAATTCTGTAACTCCCGAGTTAGAGACTCCTCAAGAAATGGCGGAGAATTAGGGGGACACCAGCTATCATGAACCACCACTCCTGCAGCCACAGGAAGTAGCCCCTCTATTGACAAGCCGGGAACTTGTCAAACCAGGAAGCACACTGGAGCTCCCTTGTCTCTGCCATCGGAGCCTCTCTTAGGCTAATGTTTGGCACCAGTTCTGGGCTTATATGCTGTCTGGGCTTCGTGCCAATCTGGGGCCTCTCTGAGGCCAATCTGCAGTGTCAGGTTGGTTAGAGACCGGGTTTTAACCCCAAGCTCCTCATTTCAGGAAGATTTAGTTCTGTAAGTACCCATCTAGTTTTTATTTTGTTTACCTCTAGTCTGTCCTTTCCCTTTTTTCCCTCATACTCCATTTCCCTTTTCTATTTGTATCTTAAACTACAAATAGGAGGCTCTATATCTATACCATTTGAGAGCCCCCTAGGTCATATATTAGCAAACTGGTCAACTTACAATTATAAGCCAATGATGTTTTATTGTAACACTGCTTGGCCCATATATGTTCTAAATTCTAAAGAAAGGGTAGGTAAATTTTCTTACAGCAGGACACGTGATGTCCAAATGTATGACATTTGACATATAGACTGAGGTCATTTGATTGACATATGTTGGTTATGTAACTAGTTTATTTCTGCACATGTTCTTACCCATAATGCATACAGAAAAACCCATGGTGGAGGTGGGGGCAAGCCATAATATCCATTTTAATTTAATTGTATTATAATGAGGATGGAGTTCAAACAACAGGCAGGTTCCAGCAGTCTGGCAAGCCTTAAAACTAGATCATTCGGTTAGGGTCTTATCTCTTTTTCAGGGTGTTGGGACAGCTTACTTTATCTCTAGGGGATGAGCCAGGGCAGTGCCTGGGGAAGGGATGCAGGTCTGGGCAGTCCCCCTTCGGGCTCACTTTTATTAACGCTTTTTCTGCCTCATCAATCTGTAAATCAATTTTAGAATAATGAAAATAATTTACACAAAAATGAAACAATGTATTTTAAATTAACCTAAAACACAAAAGTTGAAGCAAATAAACCTAACTGTGCACTGCACAGTGCAAAACAATGTCAATTATGACTATATGGAGAAATTTGACTGTATAATGTAGTAGGACGTAGCCCAAGGAGAGAGAACTATAAAGAAATCTTAAAACATTTTTGGTAATCATATTTTTGGTGATAAAGTATCATAATTCTGAGATGTTTGTGTATTGTAGAATAATACATGAATAATTATGTCGGTGCCACTGAGAACCAAGGTTTTTGGTTGAAAGGAGATACACACATAAAATTCATGAGGTTAAGTAAAAACTCCATAAAGTGCTGAATCTGAATAGGAAAAACTAGCATGAACTTTACCTAAAATTGACAGTGTCCAGGCAATAATGAAAGCCAGCTGCCATGTAGTTGAGAAGCCCTCTGGAGAGACCTAGGTCTGGAGGAACTGACGCCTGCCCGCAGCCACGTGGGAGAGCACCCTACCCAGGTCACACCAGGAGATGACTGTGGAGCATGCTGACACCTAGAGTGCAGCCTTGGGAGAGACCCTGAGTGGGAGGACCCAGCTAAAGTGCCCCCCAGATTTCTGTCCCACAGAAACTGTGAGATAATAAATTCTGTTTTAAGCCCCTAAATTTGGGGATAATTTGTCACATAGTAAGAATTAAATGATACAAGGGTCATGTCAAAAGTACCGAGGAATCAACCTAAGTTCCTACTGACCAAATCGAGTATCAAAAAGAGTAATAACCACGGACTAAAAACACATAGACTATGCATGTTTATGAACTCATAATTTAAAAATAAAACCTGGATGGTCCCCTTTGAAGGATCAAAAGAATTTCCTCATTATATCTTGAAAGATATTAGATAAAGGGAAAGAATCAAGCATTTCCCCTACATTTCCTAAACAATCTGCACTCCAGGGTAACCAAATAATTGTCACAGTTGTCCAGAGGAAGTCTCTCTTATCAAGGTTTTCCAGCTAATAAATGAAGATGGAATGAAAGAATTAGAATATCATCATTTTGCAATCCCTGGTGAATTAATGGCTAACTACAGCCACTAAGAGACAATCCAACATGTTGCACCTTCAAACTGAAGGACCAACCCACTGCTACAGGAGTCTTGACCCTCACTTAATGACCAGGAAATACAGGGGGAACACAACCAACAGTGCCAGGGAGGCGACCAGCACAATCCAGCCTCTGGGAAAGCTGACAGATAAATTATCCAGTTTCTTCAATAACAATGATAACAAACTGCAAGGAATATAAGGATAGAAGGGTAACTTACTGATTAAAAAAGGCTTAAAAGATATAACCAAATGGATCTCAACTCAAAAAGAAAAAGCATGTTTTTTAATTATAAGATATGTAGGGAAATGGTAACTAGATATTTGATGATATTAAGGAATTATTATTACTATTTTAGGTGTGACAATGGTATCATGATAATTAGAAAAGGTCTTAACCTTTTAGAGATACATACTGAAATATTTACAAATGAAATGATATAACATCTGGGATTTACTTTAAGATAATCCAGGGGTGGGGGAACCAGGTGGGGATAGCATCTGGCCACCTCAGGATGAACATACAGAACACCTAAACCCAATGAACATGTAGTAGACATTAGTCAAGAACTACAATAGATTCACACAGAATCCATTTATTGTATTTTGCCGTGTATAATGTGCTCCAGTGCAAAATGTGCATCCACATTTTTAGCCCAAACTTTCAGGGGGAAAAATACTCCGTTTTAATTTTTAATTCAAAATTGTAGGTACTTGTTTTTTGTATCATAAAGGAATTTTAGGGGGGCGGCCAGATGGCTCAGTTGGTTAGAGCGCGAGCTCTTAACAACAGGGTGGCCGGTTCAATTCCCACATGGGCCAATGAGCTGCGCCCCCTGTAACTAACACTGAAAACGGTGACTGGACTTAGAGCTGAGCTGTGTCCTCCACAACTAGATTAAAGGACAACAACATGACTTGGAGCTTATAGATCCTGGAAAAAACACACTGTTACCCAATATAATGAGAAAAAAAAAAAAAAAAAGGAATGTTAGCATTTATTTTTTAACACATTATGGTACAAGAAATTTTATGTAACAAATAATTACAAAACACAAGAACTGACACAAGGTATAAGAAATTTTATGTACTGATAACAAATTTATGATATTTATGCATCAAAGAAGGCCAAGAACTCTTCCTCGTTGCAAGTTCATCCTAAATTCAACAAAACCCATCACTGTATTCCAGGGTATTATTTTGCATATGGATATCATTATTGATTTCTAGAGTTACACTTTTAACTCATAAGAATAAATAAAATAATTAAAAACATATATAGATACGGAATTAGTACTATCCATGTATAATGTGCATCCTTATTTTTCTTCAACAAATTTGGGCAAAAAAAGTGCACATTATGGTATACACAGCAAAATACGGTAACTTTTCCAAGCCAGTTTGATGAAGGGTGTGGCTGGATAAACTGAACAATGGCTTAAAAGTCAGGTAAACAAATGAAATCCCTCTTGTGTACAAAGAGCTTCCATTCCTGCCCTCCAGGTCTTGGACTGCTCCACTATGGGCCCCAAAGTGAGAATTGCATGAGGGACACCCTGGGTTCATGTGGCTCTAAAACAAATGCTTCACAAACTGGCTCCTTTGCTCCTACAGCACTCAACTACCAAAAGTATATATCCTGCCCAGCAAGAGAACTGGGCAGGGATGAGTTTTAACACCACAGACTGCCACATCTGGGTTCCTCCCATTCCCACGTGGGTTGGGGGGGGAAGAAGGAGGTAGGGGAGGGGGGGAAGGGGGGGGAAGGTGAGGGGAAGGGGGGGGAGGGGGAAAGCGGGGGGGGGGGAAGGATGTGGGGGGGAAGGAGGTGGGGAGGTGGAAAAAAACAAACGTGAAGCAATGCAGCTCATACCATGCCTCCTTCCTATTGGTTGCCAAAGATTAAGTAATGCCACAGCTCAGAGCCTTATATCTTTGGAGCAGCTGGATTTAAAAGGCCCTACACATGATCCTTTATTCTAACCTACAGGTAACCACAAAGTATTTTCCCAGTTTTAAATTAACATCCACTCTATGCAAACAACTAGGAAAGATACTGACTGAAAGACTATTATGTAATATATGCATCTTTCTATCAGCACTTCTGAAATCAAAACTGAAATCAAAGGGTTCACTACCTCCGTGACATCGTATGACTGGGATTTGGTAGTGGGGAAGGGTGTGGTAACAGGTTCACTGTTCTGAGGTCCATACCTTTCCCCAGTTTCTCAAAAAGCTCTGTGCCCCAAAAGATAGGAACCCCAGCTAAGACCCTTGTTACTCAAAACGTAGCCCAGGACCTAGCAGCGTCAGAATTTTCAGGGAACTTGTGAGCGATGAGGGATCTCAGGCCCCACCTCAGACATACTGAATGGGAACTTTCATTTTAACAAGAGCCCTAGGTATTTCCAATGAACACTAAAGTTTGAAAAACACTACTCTGACATTATGTTAATATGACAGTGATAACTGGTCTTACATTTACTCTCATGAAACAAACGCTACAATGTTCATACTTTGTACACTGGGGAACTAACTTTGTACTTTCACCTTTAAGCTTTATTTTAAAATTGCATGAAAGAATATGGATATAACCTACGTCAGCTGACATTGTCTCTACCCTTTGCTCTTAAAGTGTACATTAGCTTCTGACCAAGAGCAATAAATGTCTGACATAATCAGATCTAAGAAGTCATCTGAGTGCCATCACATCCAGCTTCCGTCATCCTCAGCACTCTGCCCCACTATCAGCTTCTAGCCCTTTCTATCCTCAGACTGTTTCCCAATATCAGTGTTAAGGTTGCTTGAAGTCATTTTAAAAGTAATCACAGGTCATCAAAATTAAGATGGAGGCCATCTGTTCCAGAAAGGAAATTTCACAAATAATTCCCTAGATTGTTTTCTTCTTAAGCATAAAAACTAAAACTATAAGCAAAAAGGAGTATCTTTACTCCGAAAATAATCTCTAAGTATAATATTTATAACAAAGATGCTAGCTAGAGATTTAGCCATAGAGAGCAAATCTCACTGCAGTTCTTGAAAATACTTATGGAAAAGCCAAAGTAACCTCTATAAAGTGGTTATGATGGTTGGAGTTATTAACTGTTGAAACTAACCCTTGGGTACCTTGATCCCTTATAGATTCCAGGAGGGTTGTGAAACTTCCAAATATTTCACAGATGCAGGAAAGAAGGAAGGCTCATTCCCTGCACACCCTACTGACCAATCCTGCCCAGCCCCCACATCTACTGGAGAATGGAGACTGACGGCTCACGGCCTCCTCTGCACCCCAGGGCCTTGAACTATCATAGGTGACTTCAGGGTCCTCGTGATACTCCATCCAACAGCCTTACCTCCCACTTCTTCATCCCCCACCCAACATTCAGTTACCTAGTCCTGTCCAATCTACCCCCTATTTACCAACCTCAGCCACATGTCTCCAGTCCACAGCCATTGTCCCATGTCGGGCCACCACCACCTCTCCCTAGTCTCTTTACCATCAACCCTGTCCTCTCCCATCCACACTCCACTCTGCTATCAGAGAGATTCTTTCAAAGTATACATCTTACCATGAGGCTTCCTGCTTTAAACTCTTTTGGTGACTTTTCAAAGGCTATAGGATAAAATCCAACTCTCTGTGGTACACCAAGCTCTTCGTGATCTGACCCTAACTAATACTGCCATTCAACACGACATCTATTCCATCTGCTCACCTGTGCAACTCCCAGCCATCCCTGCAGATTCAGCTTAGGCTCCACACACCCTGGAGAGAGCCTTCACAAGCCCTCTGTATCGCCTGGTTAGATGGCCCACCTGCTTGTCTCACCCACCAGACTCTGAACTCCTTAAGAGTAAGGACTTGCCTGTCTGGGTTTGCATCCCCAGGTCCTGGCACAGGACCTGCAACTTTGAGGTGCTCGTAAAATGGCTGTTGAATGTGATGGGTTGACTGAGATGTTACATAAATGGTTCTTACCCCAGCCTACTTTTTGCCACGTGCATCCTCTACTTAATGCGATCTCCCTACTAGCCCCCCAGCATCCTTTGTTCTTACTTTCCCACATACTAAGGTATCTTCCCATCCACATTTTGAAGCAAAGTTTGTCTCAGGTCTGGTTTGACTTACCTAGCCTGATAAACCTTCAGAAACAATTTCCCTTCGTACACTTACCTAGCTTATCCCACTCATGAGGGTTTCATCCCTGCTAATGTCACTCTCCAGTTACTCTAGAGAATCCCAGGGAAGTGAGGACTCAGATTCCTTCACACTCCACAACCTGAGCTCACCAAGCATAAGGGGGCAAAGCTCACAATCCACACTCTGTGCTTTGTCTTGATCCTTCAGCTGAAAACCGGAAAACACCCAGCACTGATTATTCCCCCAGCACAGGTCAATTTCCTCTAACATTTAAGAAACATGGGACATAAATCTTGCCGTTTTTCTCATATTGAGGAAAATAAATAATCCTAAAATATTATTTGAACATTGATTTGATAATAGAGCAAAATGAACTACATCTCTCCCTGGCCACTTTGGTGAATTGGGTTTCTCAACCAAAAAGTCAATTATGGTCTCTTCGTATAAATAAGTAATTTATTTGAAAGGTCTGGAAGCTAGATCATAAGATGCCACAAATGAACCAGCTACAGTAAGTATACTGAGTTATAGATCAATACTGGGGGAGAAGGGAGAAAGGAAAAGAAAAGGTGTAAAATATCCCATCAGAAAAAGAGATAAATTATGTCAGCTCTGAGATATATGAATACGAGAAAGCTTATAAGAAAAAAACAACTCTATGTTAATTCAAACATTCTAAAAATGTTTTTAAATTATTCAGCAATTCAAATTGATTCCATTTGTTCATTGCTATTTTTGGCCACTCCATGATAAGCTGCCTGAGTAGATGGTGCTAAGATCTCCAAACTGAGCCATTAGCTTGGAAGATTCTAAACAGTGACTTAGTCACCTGGATTTCTGAAGTATATCAGTATCCCCCAAATTTACTTTAAAACTTATAAACTATGAACCAATATTTAATTGCCCTCATTTTGGTGGCAGGGCACTGAACAACAAAGATAAAAATGAAAAACTCTGCTTTAAAAAAGAATGTGTGACCTCCATGGGTACTATGGAAAGAAGCCCGAGGAACACTGGTAAGTAGGAGAAGGAACAAGTAGCAAAAAACTGTGCCGACCACGATCCAGTCTGCAGTTAGATAAATAAGGCAGAATATGCACCTGTATGCTTCTAGGTGCACAAAACATCTCTGAATATTTCTGCAAGAACAAACAGGAAGCTGTTAACAGTGGTACCTCTGGACAGTAAGTGACAGCAGGACCTCAGGGGATGAGAAAATGAATTGAACACTTTGCTGCTGGAGTTTGTTTTAGCGTGATTTAATATGACTTGTATAATTAACACAAATTTGGTTAATTAAAAGACACAAATCCCCTGACTTAAAACTTTGGGTGGCTTCTCAGTGCTCTAGGGTAAGTCCAAGTCCTTCCTTACAAGGCATGAAAACGAGGGCTGGTATACTGACCCTCCGCCCCTGACGACCTGACCGTACAGCAGCCACCTCACCTCCACTTCGCAGTTTCTCACGTCCCCCAGCATTGGTCATCACCACGCACTGCCTACATTTGCCACTCCCCTTTCCTACCTAGTGCTCAACATTCAAAACCAGGCCCAGATTCCCCTCTTTAGGAAAGCATTCCTGATCCCCTCTGCTCAATGAATTGCTCAGTCTCTCTGCTCAACCCAATGGCACTATTCTTTTTCTCTTCTAATTACAGTTCCAGATAAAATACAGGACACCCAATGAAATCTGAATTTCAGATAAATGCCTTTGTAGTATACCTACATCCCAAACATTGCATGAGACCCACTCATACTTGATTTTGCTTGCTAACACTGATGCCACTGTCTCCTACCCAAACGTGTGCACCGAGCGGGCTCCTCCAGTGAGATGCATGTGTATCAGCCTCCCTTCCTCAAGCCCAGAATGTGACGGAGCAGAGTCTTTGATTACACCTGAACCCTCAGCACCTAACTGGTATAGCAAAGGATTCATAATAGGTGTCCCCTCGCTTATGTCCAAGTATGGAAACAAACTCAGGGAGGGCTATTCTCCTGAAGGCTCTTTGCCTTTGCCTTTGCCTTCTGGTTGGTTCTGAGCACTCAGAGATCCTGGGACTGCCAACCACTTTTAGCTGTTCCTATGGAATACAGTCAATTCAGTTTTTGAGAAAAACCCAGGAGAGACAAATACTGAAAAAAACTCTGGAGTGGGTTTTCCAGGCACTCACCCTGACTTCATTTCAGCTCCACAGATGCCTCACCACACAGCAGGCAGCTAGAGGTCAGTAGCACCGTGACCTACATCTAACTGCCAACCTTGAGTGGCAGCCAGGAAGAGTCTGCACAGCTTCCACTCCATTCCCTATGGGCTGTCACTATGAACAAGCCAAGGACCACATGCTGTCGTCTCAGATGTTATGAGCGTCCCATGTTAAGTGAAATCCTCCACTGACCCCTGCTATAGCAGGAGGGAGCTATTACACGGAGCCTTTTATTATCTTCCCTGGTCTAGAGAGGGTGTAATAAACCTAAAAAGTGAGGCAAAGAGCCAGCTGTTACAGGTTGGGAACCCCCAGAGGGAGGCAATCTGAGGGAGTTTAGCATGCAGGGTGCTCATTATGGCGTGCCCTTGGGATCAACATCTGGAGAAAGAAGGAGATAGAAGCAGGACTGGGCAGAGGGAGCAATGAAGCTACGACAGACCCAAGGACAGCTTTGACCCACCCCACAGGCAATTCTGGAGCTACGGTGGCCCTTCAGAGTTGCCAAGGTTGGGCCAAGATGGCCAGGTCTTTATACCCCCGAACAGGTCAGTCACATCATGTGGGCTGCCTGGGGATTGGGGTGTAACCTTGGGACACTAAGGGACTGACACTGAAGGCCATGCCAACAGCACTCCATCAGTTGGGCAACAAGCTTCAGCAAAGGAAGATTTGGGCAGTAAGCACAGGGTCCACCACACTAACTCCCCTTAAATCGATGCATGTAGGGCATACTGACAAGTGGCAGCCACCACCCCAACTCCCCAACCGAGAGCAATGAGCAAGAAAAAAGCAGATACTTTTTTTGTTTCCAGTTTAAGATAGCCTAACACTCAGAATCATCTCAGTACAAATGAGCTGCTTTGAGATGTGCAGAATCGTCACTGAGGAGGTTTAGTAGGAGACTGACAAGTCCTTACCTGGTGAGAACCTCTGACCTGCCAGATAATACTCTCAGTGTAGGGAAAATGTAGTAAACAATACAGACAGAGTCTTCCTGGAGTCTACATTTCAGTGAGGGGGGTCAGAAAAAAAATGCAACAATATTTTAGATACTGGTAAGTGCTATAAAGAAATGAAAGGGTGTCAGGGACAGGATCAGGGCAGAGGCGGGGGAGGCGAGTAGTCAGAAAAGACCTCACCAAGGGAAACACGGGGGCAAAGACCTGCCCAGGTGGGCTGACGGCAAAGATCTGAGAAGAGATTCCAGGTAAAGAGAATATCAGGTGCACAGGTCCTGGGGCAAGAACCAGCCAGAGGTCTGTGGGAAGAGCAATAAGGCCAGTGCAACTGTAAAAAGGAGAGGGGAAGCAAAATAGAAGGTGAGGCCAGAAAAGGAGGCAGGGGCCACGTTTCATCAGGCCTTACAGGCCTTGGTTCAATGGCTAAGGCTTTGGAACTAAAATATGATAGGAAGTCATGGACACAGGCAGGTTCCGGGTATGGGGGAGTGGCAAAATTGCATTTACATTTTCAAATGATCCCTCTAGCTGCTTCAGAGGGGCGAGAGTGGAGCAAGGAGCCCAGTGAGGAGGCCACACAGGAGATGCTGGGCCAGGAGTGCAAGTAGAGATGTACCCAAAAAACAATGAAGCCAGATCCAGACTCCCAAACCCTGTTTGATCAACAGAATCGTCTGAAGAGCCAGCCCAGACCTACCACATGAGAATCACAGGATAGGGAGCAGGAATCTGTCTATTTAACCTCCTAGGAGATGCTGATAACCAACCAAGCTTGGAGACACGGCCCTAGTTGGTCTGTGATACCTCTTTAGCTCTGAGGAGCTAGAATTCTGCAAGAGTGCAGAAGCTTAGAAGGCTTTCAGCTCTCTCTGAGATGGCACTTCACTAGGTGGTCTTATCCCATCCTCCGCATGGGGCCCAACCCACCTATCCCCAATTCCAGAACAAAAACCCTGAATGGGACTATGCCTTTTGGGTTATCATTGTTGGCTTCTAACTGGGGCTTCTCATCTGAACTCTAGAACACCAAAGTCATTGAGAAACACTGTAAAGTGGGGACAAAGAGCAAGCAGCAAAACAGCATGAAAATTACAATCCAGTTTGAGGTAAAATAAAAGGAGGCATGGGAAGTGGGGATAATATACACATTACCAAGTAACTCTTTCCCCAATTCTCCTTAAGAAGGTCCATAACTCCTACCATTCTAGAAGCACAGGAGTAAAGTTAATTCACTCAGGGCATCAGGCTTAATTCTATCATGGCAGCCTGGTCCCAGATGAGAAAAGCTGGTAGAAAGCTGAAGAATTTCAAACATTACATAAATCAAGCCCAAAACCATAAAGAGCCAAATTCTGCTCAAGACAAAAGATGTAATGACACTTTCACAGGGAATTTTGGATACTCTGCAGGGAGGACAACTGAGGCCAAGATGGTGAAGGGCTTGAGAGCCAAGATGTGGCTCAGGGAAATGGAGCACTTGACAAGAAGAGGATGAACTCAGAAGAAACCAAGAGACCTAGCCTGTGACCTTGTCTGACACAGATGGAAACTGAGGCACCAGGATATTAAGTGACTTACTTGGAGTTGCTACTACAGAGTAATCATTGTGAAAGGTTAGAGGAATTAAGCAAGCAATCAATATTTCAAAGCCAGAGAAAACTGCTGAGAGCAAAGCCAGCACCCCTAACTTGATTTCAGCTGCATCCTCCTAAAGGTGGGGGTTTAGTAAGCTTGGGCTCCCATGGAAACACAATGGGCCAGTCAGCACATTTAAGGAATCCATAGGTACATTACTCTCTAAACAGGATGCATCGCCACCCAAGCTCTCCCATCCCATTCCAAACTACCCCTTCTTCCAGGACTCACAAAGACCCTCATGCTGGTCCCTCTGCCTGGAATGTACTTTTCTCCTCTATCTCACTTTGCTTCCAAAGCCCTTGAAGATGTCTCCTCCTCCAGGAGGCCTTCCCAGACCTCGCCTAGCCATACCTTCTGTGTCATATTCCATAACACACCACAGCAGTTTCCACATTCTATCTGTTTATTGTTGGGCAACTACATGTTTGTCTTCCCCACCAGTCTAGACACTTCCTGAGAACAACGACAATACCCTACTTTTGTATATATCCCATAGTACCTGGCACTGTCCTTCCACACCGCCAAGCACTTAGATGAATGAATGAATAAGCAATGAAAGAATGAATGAAACAGTTGAACTAAAACCAAGATACTATTCTTGAACTCAAGTACTAAAATAAAGTTAATGCTTCAGAGTTTACTTTACATTTTTAATTTTTAAATGCTAATGTATTTTCCCCATAAACAGCAGTTAACCTGGCAGATGTTAACGCCAAAGGTAGAAACAAAGCTCAGCTCCTCGCGCAGACCCACAGCTACGACTCTGACTCCAGGACAAAGGCATAGAGAAAGTCTGCCTCTTGTGCAACACAGGAAAGAGGAAATAAAGGATGTGTACACGGCCGAACTTCTTTGTTACGTTTCTCCAACACACACAAGCAACATATTCATAAACAGAAAGTGGAAGTTTAAAAGGGGTGGTGTAAGTACAAACATTGAGAACATAAGAACACTTATTAACACATCCTTTTATTTCCCTGTGTGCAGACATTAAACCAACTATTGAATGCCCCAAGATATTCTAGCTTAGTGCTGTAGCATCATGAAACACAAAGAAACAAGCGTTCTCTGCTCTCTACCCACACCATTACTACAACCCTCTTTCCAGATTTATCTGTTTTAGAAAAATGTTCTCAGTGGCAGCTTTTGAAAAAAACTATACATAGCTGACCTATAAAAAAGAAGATTGGTTCCTTTTACAATATTGGCAGCTAATATACCAGATAGGAGAAAGGTATGCTTCAAAATACTAAACCGCAGGACTTTTTCTTCAAAAGACTTCATTTCGAGTCAGAGTGGAATAAGATGCTACCTTAGTCTTGTGTAGCTTTTTCAACTGATGTTGCCGAGCACAGTGGTATAATAATTGTGGGGATGAAGTACTGGGCTTCGGGGTTCAAACTCACGGTAGCTCTGTGACTTTTGCACCTTATTTAACTTTGCTGAGTTTTGGTTTCCTCCCCTGCGTAATAGGTGAATAAAACCTATCATAACCAGTTGCTAAAAAGTACTGATTGCTCTGGGTACTGAGCTACCCAGAAGTAAAACTTTTTGCTGAAAGATGTGATAGAAGAAAGCAGGTGACACCAGGCCAAGCACACAGCAGACAATAAATGTACTCATTTCCATCACAAATCCAAGATCCATCCATTTATTCAACAAATGCTAATCATGCCTCTACTGTTTGAGGCACCAGCCAACAAAATTGACAAGTCCTGCTGTCCGGGAGCTTACATTCTGATAAGAAGATTCACTTAACAAAACCTTTCCAGTGCTTTCCCAAAATGGGTAGAAATGGAGGGAATACAGAAAATACATTTTGCCAAAATTTCCAGCCACATCTCAAAAAACGTAATGAACCATCATATAGTTAATCTTCATAAGTTTTGTCTATGAAATGCTTTACCTTCATCAACACAATCCAGAGGCCACAGTTCATTAAAAAGATAAGAATATCAGAAACACCAAAATTCTTTCACTTATTTTCAAATACTTGCGAATTCTGTTCGGTTATTCTGACTATGTACTGAACGCTCAATCCAAAGACATGTAATGCATGCTGTCCTGCACTGTGCCTGGCCTCTCGTTTCCTTCCCTCCCCTAGGGTAGGCTTGCAATGCTCACTCCTAGTTTCTCTATTTCCCCATGTTAAAAAGAGAAACAACAGGCACAAAACAGAGTCACTTGTGCTAAGTCCCAGGTCAGCAAACCAAGGCTTTTAATACCTAACCTAAGTGCAATGTCAACCTCTCCCAGAAATGGGGTCTTAAACCAGTCAATCTGGAGTTTCCTAGTCAACACTAGTAAGGTACCTAACGGCAAAACCCTCTGCCCTCTAAGGAAAGGTGACAGGTGCCTGAAACAACTGCTACCCTGTTTCCCCGAAAATAAGACCTAGCTGGATAATCAGCTCTAATGCGTCTTTTGGAGCAAAAATTAATATAAGACCTGATATTATATTACATACCATATCATATCATATCATATTATATGAGACCCGGTCTTATACTATAGTAAAATAAAACTTGGTCTGATATTAATTTTTGACCCAAAGGGCAAATTAGTGCTGACTGTCCGGCTAGATCGTATTTTCGGGGAAACACGGTAGTAGCTTCCTTGTCCCACCCCTTTCTATCTATAAAAGCCTTCCATTTGGTACAGCTCTTTGGAGATCCTTTCTATTTCTGAGATGGGATGCTGTCCAATTCATGAATTGGTAAACAAAGCCCAAGATCTTTAAATTTATACAGTTGAATTTTGTTTTTTAACAACCGCTAAATGTCTCAGAGGGACAACGTGGGACTCCTGCATAATCACCTGTCACTACCATAGCCCAGAGGAGAAAAGAAAACATGGAGCTGGGCGAAGCAGGATGCGAGAGAGGCGAAAAGAACAGGCAGACCACCCAAACCGTCCGCAAAGAAGAAAAGGCTGCCACGCACAGGCAGGCAGTGTGCACAGAACCAGAGCATCGTGGCCAAGCATGTCAGAGCCTGAAGAGCCAGGCTGAGACCCTGGATCTCTAACTGACCAGCGCTTTGATGACCACTGAGCCTGTCTACCCATCCGTAAAATCAGGACGAGCCCTGCCCGCTCTCCCTACCTCACAGGGGGCTAGAAGATTCGGAGGAGCGATGTGAAGTGCACAGTGAAAACAAAGCTTACACAGGCGCCCCAAGGGCTGTCCTTACTTCGAATTACCAGCACAGTTCGCAGAAGCCCCTTTAGAGCTATATCATATCTTGTAGGAGACCCCATCTCCCATGACCCTCCTTTCCTCATCTTTGTGGCTACCAGGACAGGACCAGTCTCTGTAAGCACTCAGTGAAATTCAAAGATACTGGGGCACAACTGTGTAATGAGCAAAGAGCACTCAAAGATGATACCTCCCCAAAATATTGAAAGCACTGATATTGTAGGAAAGTGATAAGGGGAAATGGTCTACAGAAAATAAAGAGTTGTAAACAAGCAAATAAAGGAGAGTTTTAAACATTCATTCTAATCCAGAAGTTTTACGATGGCATCCAGGTCTAGGACTGGTACACTCTGTGTTCTAAAACATCTGTAATTATTTGCCAGTACTTTAACAATCAGAAGATTTTACATAAAAATCTGGGTTTCTGACTTCTCTGGAAATATGGGACGACATGGCACTCTGTGTCTGCATTCCACAGGACAGCACGGCAGCTTCAAGCCACAGTCCCACCCGGCTCATGCAGGTCAGCTGCTCCGCCCCACTCCTCAGACATGGAGCTGAGACCCCACCCCCACTCCCTCCTAGGAAATAGAGAGACTTCAGAGAAGGGATTATGCATTTAACAGCAAAAATCTTTTTTAAATGACTAATTGGCAGCAAAGGATCTTAGATTTCATGCACTTTCTGCTAGATTTTATCTTCTTCTGCCACCCCTAGTGCCTCCAAGGGAGAATGAGCAATGAAAAAACTGTCTGAGGTGATGAAACTAATCAAGCTGTCTTTTAACAAACTTGAAATGATTTAACCCTGCTAGGAGCAAATAAGGTTTTATTTGTTCAGGTTTTCTAATTTCTTATTTAGGATTTATTAAAGAAACCACCAGTGAGGGGCTTTCTCACACCCTTCTGTCTTTTCAGCATGGGCTAGATGGCCCTAATGTACAATCCCTCTGACTCCGAGACAGTATTTTCACCTCCTGATGCCCTCCAAGTGTGCAACTTTGAAGACTGAAGCAGTCATTCCCCAGAGCTATAATACAGGGGCACTATTACCAGGTGCTTAACACTTAAGAATTCAGCCATCCCAGATTCATTGAAATTGAATGTATACCACAATTTATAGGGAGAAATAAAAGAAATAACCTTATAATCAAGCCAGAAGGGCCTGAGGTAAGAAAGCCCTCTGATATCACCATGTTCTTTGCAATAAAACAGACAAAGAGAAAAACAGGTCTGGCCTCATTTCTGTGGCTCAACTGACCAAATAGTCTATGCACAATAACGCAGGCTCCCTCCTACGACAGCCATATGAGGGCAAAGGAAGGCTCAAGGTGCACCTGCCATAATACTTACACCTCTAATTTGGACCTCATTTCAAAGAGGAAAGGAGGAGGGGGAGAGCCAGCACATAATGTAAAGGGACTCACTGTCTGAGGCCAGAGGCCTGATCTTGCGATAACAATATGACATCAAATAAGCAGTTCTACTTAGTTTCACTCAAGTCCTCAACTCTCAAGTGTCACCTTTCCGTTCTTTAATGATTAGTCATGCGTTTAATTCAGCCTCTACTTGCCTGCACACTGCCACTTCCTCTAAGCCCCTTCGTGCATTTCCAAAACTTGACAAACCCAGTTCAGCACCTGAAACAGGAAGCTCTCCAACAGGAGTGGCAAAGAAACAAGACCCTAAGCTTTCTACAAGTCACCCAGGGAAGGGACTTCAGAACAGCTCTGTAAGCAAAAAAGCAGATAAAATCACATCACACGGAAGCCACACAGAGAAAGCAAACTGTTGGTATCATTCTAGCAGAGACAATATTAACACATAGCCTGTTGAACTCCTTTTAGTTCATCTCATGAGGCCTCTGGGCCTCGCACATGCTGTTCCCTCTACCTGCTACACTCCTCTTCCCTGGCTGATGGTCTGGGTGACGTGTCTCTCCCTCCAAACACCTTCCTTGATGCCCCAAGTCTGAGTTACACTCCAGCTCTTACCACAGGCGTCCATGGTACGAGACCTGGTCCAACAGAGCCAACGGCTGTGCCTGACTTGTGTACCACTGTATCCCCAACATGCAGCCCAGTGGCTTTTAAAGGTTTGGGGGGACTCTGCAAGGTCAAAACTATTTTCACAACAATACCAGGATGTTATCTACCTTTTTCACTCTCATTCTCTCATGAGTGCACAGTGGAATTTTCCAGACACTACAAGAGTGTAATGACAAATCATCCTGACGGCTAACGGAATGTGTGCTTACGTATTCCCACATACTAATTTTTTTCTGTTTTAACTTCTAATGTGGAAAATATATATTGATATAACCCACAAAAGCAAGAGCTTTTTGGGGTCAATTATTTTTAAGAGTGTACGGGTCCCCAAAACCAAACAGTTTGAGAACTGCTGGTCTAGCACAGGCCTGGCACATCCCCAGCAACATTTAAACACTCTGCAAATGATCAATCAATGCTGGGTCGATGGAACTCTTTCTATTAACAGACTGATGTCTAGCTCATGGTCTATGATAAATAAAAGATGTAAAGAAGCGGTGCCCAGGGGTCACTCTCTCTCTCGGCTAACAAGAAAAAGAAACAGATTTGGGGGAAGCATCAAATGAGAGAGCCAGGACCATCACAACAAGTCCGTGACTCCACACCAGTTCCTCCCACAGGTCTGTACAGTGTGTTTGGTATAATGAATAATACTATTATACATTCTGATTGTTTAAAAATTGGCCAAAGACAATGTTACCCAGCCCATCCCCCAGCCACCCAGGAATTGTCACCCATTTCTTCCCCCCCACCTCCATCTTGTGAGTCACTATTAACTCTATTAAGCATCTCTTGAATCCTTCAGAATTCAGCTTGGCTGTCCTTCCTCCAGGCAGATTTCCTGGGCCCTTCTCCCTAGCTACGTCTATTATAGATTCTTGTAGAAGTTTTCTTCTTGTTTTCCAGAACACTTACCTCTACTTTTAAACAAACACCCATTTGTATTAATTTCATGCTTGCCTCCTAACTAGATCACAAGCTCCAGAAGAGCTGGAATGTGCTGGCCTTGCTTACCACACTATCCCAAGCAACTGCCACAGAGCCTGAAACACAGCAGGAGCCTAATAAATGATGAGTAGATTGCTGGTTGGTTCGTTGGTTGGTTGGTTTGGTGGGTGGGTGAGTGATGGGGTGTGGTGATTGGACAAGCACTGGTTGGCTGGGTGGGTCAGCAGTTGGGTAGATGAGTAGATAGTCGAGTGGGTAGACAATAAGGATGGGTGGGTGGATGGATAAATCACTGATTTGCTGGTTGGATGGTACCTGAGTAGGTGAGTGGGAGAGTGGATCCACTCCAACTGCAGTGCACTAACTAGTTCAGGCCCTTCTTTGACCAGTCATATCTGATGGCCTCCCAAATAGTTCTGACAGTTGTCTCACTCCACAGCTTTCTAATACACAAATCTTGTCACATTACACCCATTTGAATCAGCTATAGAATCAGCTTAAAGTTAAATCACTTTTAGAATAATAGATAGGAAGAAACAATAATAAAGTTCAAACTGTACAACTGGTCAAACCAGACAACCCCATAACCTGAACCTCCCACTTCTCCAGTCCCCACTCTCACCAGCCATCTGGTTTCAGCCATGCTGTAATATTTTGCAGATCCCTAATAATGCTGCACAGTTTAGATGCTCTGTACCCTTCCTGCTTAAAATGGTATTGCTCACCTTGCCTGTGGCTGACTCACCCTTCAGAGTCCTGCCCTCAGTCATGACATCCTCTAGGATTTCCTCTTAGTCCTCAGAAGGAGATCCTCTCAACAGTTCCCCATCCCCAAGCTGCCATGCCTGGAGTGCACCATTATTGCCCACAGAACTTGTGAGGGTCTCTTTGATTCTGTTGCTCCCCCTACATCACGGTACTAGAGAATAGGGATCATGCCCTCAGTCATCTCTGCCCCAAAAAGGGTTCAATAAAAGTTAGATGTGTGGACAAATGTCAAGGTCACCAGGAAAATGTCTGCTCTTCACCAAGCTAAGCCAACTCAGACTTCAAGCCTAACTTCCACCATTACACGTTGACTGTAGACTTGAGCTCACCTTGATCTTCCTATCTCCAAACACCTCTGGACTTTAGCATCTACACAGCAGAACCTAACATTTGGTAACTAGTGGACTCTGCCACTCATTACTGAGTTATGCAAGATTCTGCTCCATCATCATAATATTCATGTAATATCCTAAGAGGTACAAAACAAAATCATAATACTTACCATCTATTGCACCTACTCTGTGCAAGCACTTTACAGCCATTAATTCTTTAAACCATCAAAATAACCTTATGAATAAGGTATTATTATCCCTGTTGTACAGATGAGGAATGAAGAGATCAGAAAACTAAAACATCCTTTCCAAAACCATGCAGGTAGTGGCAATGCCACGATGCAATCCTAAGACTATCTGATTCACTTACACTCCCACATCTTTGCCTCTATCACACACACACACACTTTCACTCTAATGAGCACTGTATGCAAGTTCGGGCTTATGGGGCAGCAAAATCTCTGCCTCATTAATTTCATCAAACCACAATCCAAAGGCATCCTTCCAAGGAAAAGCTTTCATTAGAAAAAGGGGGGGCGGGGGGGCAATTTCTCATATGCAGAAAGCACTTAATGTCTGCTGAATGGATGAATGAATGAATGAATAAGAAATGACAAATCAATAACTACAAACATGCCCCAAAGGCTAAGGAAGATGGTACAGAAAATAAATCAGATTTATCCAGGGCTGATTAGCAATAGCTACCTTTCAAAAGTCAGAGGAGAATAAAAGGAAAGATGGCAAAAGCAAAAATAACCACAAAATCCTCTGACTCTTCAAAATTGAAAAAGAGAGAAATTCCAGCGAAGATCAAATTAGAGACAATCAAATCAGTCCATAAGCATTTATATTTCAGGGAAGGAGGAATGAATTCCTCCTGTTGATTCTTTAATTAATTTCTTAGTCATCAGAAAGAACAGAAAATCTGAAAACTACTTGTTAATAAAAAGTGCAAGCTAAGTTACCACTGAAAATAAGGTTCCCTTGAGGAAAAGCCTGCCTTTGGAGAGTTATGACCTCTCCTTCTCACCATCCTCCTTCTTCCAACACTGGTCCACTGACTATCACACTGAATATCAGCCTCCATCTCCCCAACGTACCTTCAGTAGCTGTCCACTGCCAACAGAATAAAAGCTGTTGATCTCAGTGCTACCGTGTTTCCCCGAAAATAAGACCAGGTCTTATATTAATTTTTGCTCCAAAAGATGCATTAGGGCTTATTTTCTGGGTATACCATCCTGAAAAATCATGAGGGCTTATTTTCCGGTTAGGTCTTATTTTCGGGGAAACACGGTACAAGGATCCCACAGGTCACTTAAGCACAAGCTCTTTAACCTGATACACTAGCCTGGTGATTAGCCCAGCAAGGGAAAAAAGCAGAGCCAGGTGGCAGCACACCTGCCTCCACAACAGAATAGCTCCCTGCCTTCTCCACTGCTCCTCTACTCAACCTTTCAGTTGTGAACCAGCTGGTTACTCACTTACTAGCCTGCGCTTCCTAAGGACAAAGACCATGTCCATTGGTGCCCGTGATGCCTAAAAGGATGGTTGGCACTTCATGGGCTGTCAATCAATGCTTGCGGGGTGAATGATCATGTGGATAATCATGATCATATATATTCAGGCCTCTTGTCAAATCACCTGCCTCTATCCGTGCCTCCTCAGAGTCCGTGCTCCAACAGCAGCCCAACGTAAGTCAGATCAGCCCACTCCCATTCCCTTCCATTCCCAATGGCCCGAGCCACACTTAGTATAAAGACTGCACCCTTACCATGGCTTACTGGGCCCTACATGACCCACCACACTTCCCCTCCCTCACTGCACCCAGGACACCCTGGCTTCCTGTATACACTGTACAGTGCAGGCTCACTTGTGCCCTAGGGCCTTTGTACCTCTGTTCCTTCTGCCTAAAACATTCTTCCCAGATATTCCCATAGCTCATCACCTACTTTCAGCTGCACAGACAGTCCTCCCCTAACCACTGTTTTCTATAGTTATCTATCCCTTCACTCTGCTGTACTTTCTTTATTGAACTTTCAACTATTTGCCTTTACAGATGATCTATTGTTTCCTCACCAGACCTGTGCTGTCCAATCAGCAGCTACTAGCCACACGTGGCTACTGAGCACTTGAAATGTAACTAGTCCAAACTGAGTTGTGCTGTAAGTGTAAAATATATGCCAGATTTCAAAGACTTACTACAAAAAAAAAGAAAGAAAGAAAGAAAAAGAATGTAAAATATTCTATTGATTGCATGTCGAAATAACATTTTGAATAAACTGGGTTAAATGACATAGATTATTAAACTTAATTTCATCTATTTCTTTTTACTTTTTAATGTGGCTCTCAGAAAATTCTAAGTTACATATATATGTGGCTCATATTACATTTCTATTAGACAGCAGTATACTAGAATATAAGCTCCCTGAGGGTAGCCACTGTATCTGGCCTGTTCACCAATGAATCTCAAAACCTTGAACAGAAACCTCTACATAAAAGTACTCAACAAATACTTAATGATTGGAAGAACTTTCCCCTACTATGATTCCTTCCCATCTTGCAAAGTACAAATCAAGCCTCCCCTCTTCCCAGAAGCTTTTTAAGATTGTGCCACGTGGCACTTGTTCCCCCAGCACCTAGCACAGGGTCCAGACAGGTAGACACTCAGTAAGTCCAATAATTCAGCAACCATTCACCGAGCATCAATGGTACATCAGGTGTTTTTAATGTATGATCTACCTTATTTAATCATCGTAGTAATACAGGAAGAGAAGGAAGATGAGGGGAACTATTAGTCTCTTGTTAGAGAAGGATCTGAGGCCCAGAGAAGTGAAATGACACACCCAGCCAACACAACGAGCAGCTGGCAGACCTACAAAGCAAACCCCTGTCTTCCCTCCACCCAAAGCCCAGAATGGCAGCCAGCACCACAGAAACAGACATGGTCTGCCTGACTTGCACAGTATCTGTTTGCTTATATGTCTTAGCTATAATCCTTGTCAACATTTGAAACTGTAGGGATTATAACAGTCTAGGTTCCCATTCTTATTTAACACCTGAACACTTGTGACATTCCAAGCACAAGGAACGTATCCAAGAACAAAATAGAAATGGCCCCTGTCCTCATGGAGGGATTCAGACAGTAAGTCAATAAAATAAGGCAAATACATAGTAGGCCGAGTTGTGGTAAGTGCTATAAAGAGAGAAAATACAGAAGGAAGACAGGAAATATCAGGGCTGGGGGATGCTAGTTTCAATGGGATAACTGAGGGGTAACATTTGAGCAAAAGCTCTAAGGAAAGAAGAAGTGAGATGTATGGACATCTGGGTTTCCACACCTCCAGCAGATGGAACGGCGAGTGCAAAGGCCCTGCATGGCGTCACTGGTGGAATGGAGAAACGTCATCTCTCCAGACATAGGGTGCAGTAGAAAGAACTTCCTTTTAAGGTATGCAATTGTCACTGGAAAGTGGTTTCCCAGCCAGTTAAGTACAGTTCCCAGAATTCCTTGCATCCAGGTTTAGGCATGCGACCAATGGAAGGTAAGCACTAGTGATGTGTCTCTTTCACACCACGGCAGCCCAGAAGCAGTGCACCTTCCCCACCCCCCGGCTCCCTTCCACTGGCTGGAGAGATGACACTGAGGCCCCAGAGAGTGGAGGCTCCAGGATACAGGGGAAAAGCCACCTGCTGACTGGAAACTGCATCAGTGACTTCTTACTGAGCAAAAGATAAGCTTCTTTGGTGACTCTAGCGCTACGCCATTAAAATGTAGGGGCAAATTTGTTACAGAAGTTAGCAAGTGCCTCTCCACACACGATTTCCTCCCTGACTCAGAAACTGAGCATCTGTGGCTACTCATCCTCTCCTCTGTGCTGTTTCTAATGTGGATTCCTGCAGGCCTGCCTGGTCCCTGCAGGCGTTACGCTGGTGGCCCCTGTCCAATGCTTGACACACCACTGAGACCTGCCTTCCTCCAACCCTTTGTGCCTCATCAAGGATTAAAGGTCCCCACCATGTCCTTTTTATTTGACATGTGGAACTAAACTATTAATCCAACCAAGGTTTTAACAGCTCAGTGTACCTGTCTATATTCCGATAAAGGAAACCAGAAGGAATAATTCCTCAATCTTTTGAATGAATTCAGATAATGTGGAGGAAATGTTATCTATTCTTACTCTTACTGTCATATCAGTATAGGCAAGGATCCCTAAGAGAAAGAAAAGCTTAATTAAGAAGATGTTTTACAAGACAACTAAATACATTGTGTGATCTTGGAGGGGATCTTGGACCAGAAGAAAAGACATTATTAGGGCAATTTAAGAAATCTGAAAAAAAATACTGCTGTATCAATGTTACCTTCCTGGTTTTTAATTATACTCTAGTTATATAAGATTGTAACATTTGGAGCAGTTGGTGAAAGATGCATGAGAACTCTGCACTATTTTTGCAACTTTTTGTGACTATTTCAAAATGAAATTTTTAAAAATATTTTTTTTTTAAAAGAAAAAGTGCCTTAATTGGATAATCACATGTGAGCACCAGCCCAATACTGACATTTTTCTCACAATTGCCTTTCTATCTGATCAAGCAGAGACAGCTCACATGAAAACACTAACTTTAGCAAAAAGAAGAATACAGACTAAAATCTTTTTAAAAGCTTCATCTCTGCAATTTTTTTTTCACTTTGAACTAATCTCCATCAGCTTGAGTCATAGTATCTTGAAAACTCCCTGGGGAATTTTAAGTCTCTCTCAAAGGGAGTTTACAAAGTGATTTACCTCTGCTCCAAGCAGAATTTCCAAGTAGAACCACTAGGATGGCACAGACTCTGTTAACAAAACTCTGAAAACAAGAATCAGCAGGTACAACCAGGTGAGAGACTATGAGGGAGGTCACCAGGGCTCAAAAAAGAAAGCCTATGAGAGTGCACATCCCATGGGGGGTTCAGAATCCTAGACTCTTAAAGGTTTCAATTTCTCATTCAAAGCTTTATTTAGCCTCTTGGGATCCTGCGTTTTCCCCTCTGCCCACCTACAACACCCCACCCCCTTCCAAGAGAAAACAGAATTCACTTTCACTCTTGTCCTGCGGGAGACCATGCTGGCTGCACCATTTGTCGTGCAGGGCGGCCTGCGGGGTCTCTAGTCCTGCTCCCCACATAAGAACGCAGGATATGGCTAGGCCAAAAAGGAACACCCACGGAGCCATAGGTAGGGGAGTCTCACCACTATAGTCTCACTGGTGGCACTATAGTGTCACTAGAGGCAGAAGCCACACGACCTACAACCTGCCGTCCACTTCTCTGCCTGCCAACTGGCCGACTCACTCGACTGGACTCTCCAACCAGTGCAGCCCCAGCAGTTATATCAGTGGCTAATTGGCTAACTGGTAACAGCTGAGGGTCAATTAGCCACAGTTAATGGCCATCTACTACCTGAGCCAGCACCTTTCCACATGAGGCCGAGAGCCTGGAAAGTGCTCTCTGGGACTCTGTCCCCACAACTCTAATGGCATCCTAATTTCAATGTCCTCTCATGTAACAAAAACAGATTTTACCAACTTCTGCTCTGAATAATAAACTCACTACACTAGTGTTTTTCAAACTACAGATCATAACATCAATTTAGTGCATAACAACCACCTTTTCTTTTTTAATGACATAGTGGAGGGTAGAAAATATCAGCATGCACTGAGCTGATAATTGTCTTACTGTGGATACACAGTGCTGTACAAACATCTTCAGCAGTCTAAAACACAAATGTCCTTCATTTTAAATGATATTAAAATCCTTTTTCACTATAAGTCAGAGGGAAAAAAGTTTTAAATTAATCTTACATGCACAATAACTTTTATTAGAAAATCTGAAATGTGTTCCCATGAGGGAAAATTCTCTTGCAAACTGAGGCCAAAAACTTCCTGCAATGTGTCTCCTGAAGATATTTAATAATTACAAAGAGAAAAAAATATAGCATTAGAGGAGAAATCCTGCAGACACCACCTTAACCAATTGATCACGGTCAATATCACCAATAATAAAACATAATAACATCATGTACCCCTTGATATGTCTGTGAAGCGCACAATATTCTTGCCAAAATGTGGTATTCTTGCCAAAATTGCATAACTTAAATTTAATCATGATACAACATCAGAAAACCCAAATTGAGGGCCATTTTACAAAACAACTGGCACTCCTCTGGGACTGAGAACTGTCACAGAGCAGAAGACATTAAGGGGACATGACAGCTACCAGCAATGGGAATACTGGACTGAATCCTAGGACAGGAAAAGGACACTAGAGAAAAAAATTATAGTTAATGGTAATGTACCAATGTTAATTTACTGGTTTTGGTAACTACCATGGTTATTATGTAAGATGTTAATATTAGGGGCAGTAGAGTGAAGTATGTATGGAAACTTTACTACAGGTCTAACATTATTTCAAGATAGAAAATTTTTATAAACAGCTTTTCTAAAGAAAGGAACAAGAGTCCCATAAACTACGCATGATTTAAATACAGTAAGTGTGGTATACCTCTAATTCTCTAACCCTAAGAATTACATATAATGAGGATTGGATGTGTAATTCATGTATCATTAACTTAATACACAGGGAAAGCAGTGAAGTTGTCACTCTTTACCCAGGCTCTTCCTCAGCCCTCTTCCATCTCTCCCTTCTTCCTAACATCCAACAGGAAGAGCATCAAAATTCTCTTTTCCTCCTCATAGGGAACAACGCAAGACATCCTACAACTGCTGGGCTATGGATTCCTAATTCCTTACAAGCACCCACCAACTGAAAGACTGGGAGTGGGGGCGTGGCAGTTATTAAGGCAACAAATATTTTCTGAGTACCCATCCCTGCTGGGCATGGTTCTAGGTCCTGAGAAAGAGCCACGAACAAGACCAACAAAGTAACTGGTTCTCATGGAGTTTACATGCAAAGAGAGAGACAATAAACAAGTGAACAAACAAAACTACATTCATATGGAGCTCGCCACGCCAGTCCCTGCTCACAGCCTCCATGCCTCACTCCGCTCCGATGCAACAAAAATGGCCAGCCCTACAGAGATGGAGCAGTCTCTGACTGCTGTTTTCCAGAATTGTGCTGGAAAGGACTGTAACAAGTGCAGTCTCTCCAAGACTGAGTTCCTAAGCTCCATGAATACAGAACTGGCTGCCTTCACAAAGAACCAGAAGGACACATGATAAAGAAACTGGACGTCAACTAGGTGGGCAGCTAGATTTCCAAAAATTTCTTAATCTTATTGGCAGCATGGCGGTAGTAGCTTGCCATGACTCCTTTACCAGTTCCCAGAAGTGTGACTGAGGAGTCCCTGGAGCTGGCCTCCAGACCACCCTTTTTCTTCCAGCCTCTCAATCACCATAATTTCCTCACAGACCACACATACCCTGAGCCCAGCACACCCACTGCCCCATGCAGGCCACTCCTGCTGGCAGCAATAAAACATTATCATTTTTTAAAACATACACTGGAGAGTCAATAAACTTGTGCAAGGGAGAGTGGAAGGAATGTAAATTGGACTAATGAAAGCAGTTACCAGAAGCTTCTATTTACTGTGTTACTGGTAACACAGTAAATAGTAAAAACGCATCTTGGGTGTATACATAATCATGACTAATGATACCAACAGAATCATCTCTAAATTACTGACTGATAGAGAAATGTCACTTGTTGTCATTATTCATTCATTAAATATCTACTCATCCCTACTACAGGCACTGACATAAGCTCTAGGAATACAGTCAGCAAGGTAGACAAGGTCCCACCTTCACTGAACTTATTTTCTAATGGGAAAAAACAATGAATGAATAAAAAAAACCAACACACACAAAACAATACGTTCATATGCACACACACAGGCATGTTCACACACATATAAACTCAGTCACGGTAAATGCTATGATGCCAGAAAACCAGAGTAGTATGATGAAGTCTTCTCTGAAGAAGAGATATTTGAGCCAGGACCTTATTCTTCCTGCTTTAATGCCTAGTTTTCTCATCTATAAAATGGAGCTAACAATGGTCGCCTCTATAGCATTATTAAGAACTAAATTAGATAATGATGGCATAAGATTTACCAGTTTCTAGTAAGTAAATAAGTGGTTACAAATAGTAATTGGTGACAAAAGTTACTTATTAACACCATCACAGTGAAAGCCCTATCTTTCTCAATTTACTTTAAATTCTACAGATCCCATTGAAATTTGCTCAAAGTGTCTATGCATGTATTGTTAACCACAGAAACAGCTATTTCCCGTCCACTGGACAGCAGCGAGGAATAACGAGGTATGTGAAAATGGACAGAGCAGGCACAACTGCTCAGCCCAGAGCCCATGAGAGTGCAGGAAAGCTCCCAGGCCTGGCTGGCGGTTATCTCCGCTGTGCTTGATGAAAATTGATGGGCTGAAGCTAAGGGAACGATAACCACCTTCCCACGAGGGATTTCTCTCTTGACTGTCTCTGTAACTGGGGCTGGAGAGAAGGCAGTCCAAGGCACTGACATAAACTAGAGGCTTTCAGTGTTGGGGAAGGGCCTGGGGTTGTAAGGCATTATATCACATTTCCCCAAGGCTGGAGGTGTAACTATAGCATTTTCTTTCACAAAACAAGCTTCAGCAAGATTGCATCCCAATTCCAGAACTCACAAAAATAGCAAAAGCTACTAAAATAATTTAGAAAAGTAATTGTGAAATGAGGATGTGTAAAATAAATCAACTGTAAACCAAAGTGCTATATGTACCACACAACTGGACATTTCTAAATAATCTCTCTGATGGGTAGACAGACAGACACACACTCGCAGCGTCTCTCTCTCACACAGTCTCCATGAATAAAATAAAGTTGCAGAAGTTTAATGCCAACCTATGTTGACTAAATATTCTGAGTCACTAAAGAGCATTTTTTAAACAACCAGTACTTACGTCATGTGTAAGTGCATTATCCACATTAAGATATTTTTTTAAGTTCTGCATAAAAACATATCATCGGTCACTTTTTTCACATCATTTGTCAAGTCCACCTAAAAGAAATGGAAGAAACCTCCATGTGCTCCAAACTCCAGTCAGCAACAGCACAACCCTTCCTAGAAATCGCACCTGAAGCACCACAGCTGTTCCAAAAAACCTGCCTCTCTCCTTCTAACCATTGATACTTCCCTCCCTGGGCCCAGTAGCCTTTCTCCAACCTCCAGCTCCCCATTTTCTTTTCCTCTTCTTTAAAACAAAAACTGACCAAACACACACTTCTCTATTGCTGAGCCCAGGTTTGCGATGCCAGGTGAGGGATGCCCTGTGTGTCACACAAGCAGTAAAGGTGTTTGAAAAGATTTTATTACAAGAGCCAAACTCTGCACATGTGAGCAGGGATCAGCTGTCTTCTTCCTGTAATCCCTCCATTACCAGAAGGGCAGTCAACAGGTACTACCTACCTGCCCTCAGCCCCAGTCTCCTGTCCCCATAGCCCCACCTCCCAGCCCTCAACTAAAACAGCTTCAAGAGACAGGAACCAATTGGGTTCTCAACCTGTGAGCCTCCTGAGGCTGGAAGCCTCCCCCCCACCCCACCCCCACCCCCGTTGTTAGTCATGACCTTCCACTCTCCTGCTTTTCTCCCTCCTTCTCTCACTCTGCCTCCACTCCTGCCTCCTTAAGTGTAGCTATCAGTAACAACAGGGATTATAAAAAACAATAGCAGCTATGATTTCTTGAAAGGTTATTACCCACCAGGAAGGAAGTACATTGAACATTCTATATACTCTCTCATCTAATCCTCTCCACAACTTCTGCAACATTATTTCACGGCAGCATTCCCAAATGTAGCTTGAGGACTTTTTCACATCATTAAAAAATGACTGAGGAGCCCAAAGAGCTTTTATCAATGTAGATATATCTATTTATAGTTACCATATTAGAAATTAAAACTGAGACATTTTTAAAACATAGACTGCACAGCACACAGAGCCCTACATCATCGTACATCATGTAGCTTCTGGAAAATCCACTGAACCCTCATGAGCGATGAGGGTAAAAAAGGCAAAAACATCTTTGTGGCATTACTGTGGAAACAGTTTTGACTGCAAACCCCCTAAAAGAGTCTCAATGATCGCCAGTCATCCCTGGACGCTGCTTTGAGAATCACTGTTCTACAGAAAAAAAACAAAAACAAACAAAAAACTGAGCCTTAAAGAGTAAAATCAACTTGCCCAGGTCACTCAGCCAGCCCCCTGAACAGCTGTCTCAACGCAGGTTATACAGGTCTGCTGTCCCTCTGTCCCCTTTGTCCCCCTCCCCCATCCTTCTTTTTTTACTATGGTCTTCCTCAGAAACAAACTTACTTTAGTCACCACATTCACTATCACCTTCAAGTGACTCACCTCCAAATGTGCATTCACAGAGCTGGTAACTCACCTGAATTCTTACCTCCTGGATCCCCCACCAGCACCCTGAGCCATCTCAACTTACCACCATGCCCCTCCACCCCAAGCAGCTCATCCCTGACATCCTGACTTTGGGAAACATCATTCTTCCATTTAATACGGCCCTAAACCACTCAATCATCTTGGATTTTTTGCCTATGTCTTGCTGGTTCGTCTTCAGAATGTCTCTTGCAAATGCAAAAACACAGTACATAAAAAAGTATACATTATATTCCTACACAAACTATTCAAATGCACCAAAACTTTACAAGGAGTTATCTCTGGATAATGGAATTATGAGAGATTTGTGAGCTGATTTCTTTAATACACTTTTCTGCATAGCACACATTTTTTTATAAGCATAAATACTTTTCACAATCAGGAAATACTGTGTAGTGATAGCTTCTTCAGGGTTTAGTTTTGTGTTTCACCTCTTGACTAAGCCGTTTCCTATTACAACTCCAACCTAGTCCAGAATCACATCATCACGGGTCATATTTCAGTTCTCTTTATAGTCTTCCTCCACTGGCCTCTTGGGACTTGGGGTTTTGCACCACAGAGTATGGCAGGGAAGTCCATGGAATACTAGTGTATAAAAGGCACTTAGCACAGCACTTGGCAAACAGTAAGTAAACGTTCATTGCTGCTGTTCCCTACACTGCTATTAAATAAAACTTCTAAAAACACTAATTGGCAAATGGCAACCCTGTTTTAAAACCATCAGGAGCTCCCAGTGCCTAATAATAACCAACATTTATAAAGCCCTTACTTTGGGGCCCGACATCATTAGCAAGTGTTACCTCATTCAGTCACCATCTCAGCCCGATGAGATCTCCATCTCTCAGATGAAGCAATTGAAGCACCGAGCAGGTAAGTCCCAAGGCATGTAGCCAGGACGTGGTAGAGCTGAGATGCAAACCTAGTTCAGCCTTACTGCCCAGAAGAACTCTGCACAATGATAGCCATGTTCGATATCTGCATTGTTAAATATGTGGCTATTGAGCATTTGAAATGCGACTAGTGCAACTGAGTTACTAAATTTGTACTTCATTTCATGTTAATGTAAATAGATGCACGCAGCCAACAGCTACCACAGTGGCTAGCACAGGACTGGAGTACAAAGGCCTGAAGTCCCAAGCTTAACAAATAGAAGCCCTTACAACATCCCACCTACTACCTCTCCACTAATTCTTACAAAAAGCTGCCATAAACCTGAAAGCCCTGCAACTGTATTCATCCCTACCTCCAGCCATTCCTTGCCCTCTTCTCATCCAAGTCCTCTGTATATGGAGGAACTTTAGAAGTTAGAGTAAGAGAGACTTGCATTCAAATCCAGGCTCCACAGAGACCTGGGTGTGTGACCACCAGAAGGTCAGTTCAGTTCATGATTCTTTGTCTTCATCTGTAGAATGGGGTTACTATGCCACCTTCCAAAGAGCATCTTGCCACACTCTCTAAATCGTCGCTAATAATACACCTTCAGAGCTCGATTCAAACTCTATCCTCTTTTCTAAGAGGCCAGTGGAAGCCCTGGAGATCTCCCCTCCTTCTCCCACCCAGGCTACTTCTCAACTGCACAGATTCTAATGTTATTTTTGTGTGTTGTGTGTTTGCTCCTTTTCTGCCATTAGACCAGCAGTCCCGTGAGGCCAAGGGCTTCTATCATCAGTGAGCTCGAGGCAACAAGTCACCATACAAAGGGCTCTAGAGGGAAGTAGAGCCATCTCAGCCCTGCAGGGGTCTCAGATTCTCTCTGTAAAGTGGGGATAAAAAGTCCTCAGTGAGTTAGTGGTAGGAGGAAATGAAGTTGCCCAGGTAAAGAAATGAGCATGGTGCCAGGTGCAGGCAGCATCTCAACAGCTGTCTCCCATTCTTAATACAAGAGGCTTCTGCTGTCATCGTCACAGAACTAAGAGACTAACCATGAACTAACTATTCACTGACACTACCTTGCTCTTAAAATGGGAAGACTTCAGTACACTCTAAGGATGTCAATCCTAGTCAAAATATCACTGGCATTTTTTTCTTCTCTTTTTAACTTGATAGATACGACACTAAATTCCACCTGAGAGACTAATCAGGAAGAGAGGCTAAGAACAATCAGAAAATGGAAGGAATGGGATGAACTTGGTTATCAGATAAGAAAGCACATTATAAAGCTACCACCTGGCCCTTTGCCAGCATTTGGTAAATTATTTTTCCCCTTCTTGCGCCTCCTCCCCGCCCACTATGGTTGAAGCCGTTGTTTCTCAGTCTAGTTGTGTAAGACACAGCTCCCTGGCCCATGCAGGTATTATGAGCCTTGCGATCCCCCTGGCTGAGGCAGTTGGTCGCCGGTGGTTGGTCGGCCGCTCACAGCAGCTCACGGCAGATCTCACTGGCTGCCGGCTGCTCACACTGGCCATCAGCCGTTCCTGGCAGCACACAGCAGCCTGCAGCAACACACAGCAGCTCACAGTGACCTCCGGCTGCTCACAGCAGCCCAGCTCCAGGGAGAGCCATTGTTCACAATCTTAGCTGTACAGGGCACAGCTCACTGGCCCATGTGGGAATCGAACCGGCTACTTCGGTGACCTCAGCGTTAGGAGAACGGCGTTCCAACCACCTGAGCCACCAGGCTGACCCAATATTTTTTCCTTTGGTAAAACATTTTAAAATACTTGTTATTGAATGAAGTTAATTAAATTTAAGTTTATTTATTAAATTGTAGAAATAGCAGTAATAACAAGAACCAATCTTTACAGAGTCCTTGCTAAATGTCAGGCAGTGTGGTGAGAATTTTATCTGCTCATATTATCTCATTTGAACCTCACAACAGTGTTTTCCACACTGCTGATTACAACTCTTTATTGGATCTTGAAGTCAATTTAGTGGATCTAGAAACAGCATTTTTTAAAAATGAAACAGAATAGGGAAAAATAAAAAATATGAGTAAATTTCATGAAACACCCCATGAATCTTTTTACATTATCCACAGTTTCAATTTAAACTTTTTGTTATTGTAAGTCACAATAAAAAATATTTGAAAAAAACACTTTATCTCACAACTTATAAGGTATGTACAACTATTATCACCATTCTACAGATGCAAAAACTGAGGCTTAGAACAATTAAGTCACTGGCTCAAATTTACCCCACCATGTAAACGATAGCCAAAACTGGAACCCAGGCAGGCTGCCCTCAGATCCTGATCCTGTGAACATTAGCATATCAGTGGGACAGGATAGGTGGCCCTAAAGAATCACTTAGTGTGTCTATGAAAAAAATGAGCAACTGAAACGAACAGGAAATGGACTAGTTACCAAATTATTACTTTGGTGTCCTTCAGAAGGGGAAAAAATAATTCTACCATAAAACTGTAAAAAATGAAACCATTAGAAAAACTAAGCATAAGAACAATGGAACAAATCACAAACAAAAAGGTATACAGACAATACATAAATGTTAAACTTCTGCCCATAAAAGTTATGAGTAGTTGTGGGGACAGAGCCCCAGAAAGTAGTTTACAGGCTCTCGGCCTCACGTGGAGGGGTGCTGGCTCGGGTAGTGGATGGCCGTCAGCTGTAGCCAGTTAGCCAATTAGCCACTAGTATAACTTCTGCGGCTGCCGAGGAGAGCCGAGGATTGCCAAGGAGAGCCGAGGAGAGCCGAGGAGAGCCGAGGAGAGTGGAGGAGAGTCGTCAGTCGGTTCGCAGAAAAACGGACAGCAGGTCGCACGTCCAGTGAACCCAGCCTCCAGTGAGACCGTAGTGGTATGACTCCCCTACCGATGGCTCTGTGGGTGTTCCTCTTTGGCCTCACCATATCCTGCGTTCTTATGTGGGGAGCGGGAGCAGAGACCCCGCAGGCCACCCCTCCTGAAAAATGGCGCAGCAAGCAGGGTCTCCCGCACAACAACTGGCGCAGCGAGCAGGGTCCCCCGCACGACAAATGGCGCAGCGAGCAGGGTATGGTGTCGGCTGAAACTCTCCGGAATATACTGGAGCAGTTTACACGTATAAAATCGCAGCTTCGTAAGCAGAGTACGGGGCCGGCCAACACCTACCGAAGCATGGGGAGCGGTTTGTGCGTGTGAGAGCCCAGCTTCGGATGCCCATGAGGAGCGACATCAAAACGGGAGGCACGGTCTGCCTGGGAGACTCAAGCCTCCAGCTGGAACATCACCCTCTTGGCCATGGACGGCGTTGCCTTCATTTTGGTGATCTGCTGCAGCCTTAAGCTCCGAGAGTTGTGGACATCTTATACCGAGGCCTCCACCCACTCAGACACCTGGCACGGCGAGCAAGATTCCGACCAGGTAGGAATGGAGTCTGACTCTGGGCAGGAGGACGTGTGGCCCCCACACAGTATATGGTGTTCGGTGGCCACTGTTCTCAGGAGTTGCACCCCCAAGGAGGGGTGGGAGGACATGGACGGCTCTCCGGCCAGTGTGGAGAGGGCCCTACAGGCTCTGGCTGAGCGGTTGCCGGAGGAGGAGAAGGCTACAGCCGGCCGCGTGGGCTGGATGTTCCTCAAGGCCTTGAGTTTCAACACGGAAAATGGGCTTAATGAAATGGCCCAGGTGCCAAACCAGGTGTCCCGGTTGGAAGCGCTGGAAGCCCGGGTCCACCTGTTAGAACAGGGGCCCCAAGGTGGAGACTTGGAGGCAGAGGCGGAGGAAGCGAGTGGAGACAATGTAGCTCCCAACCCACAAGCCTGGCCAATCTTGAAGCAAAGGGTAAAACATGAGCAACCTTTGGGCCCCGGGGGCGTTGCTGCCAGCAACCCAGCTGTGACTGAGTTCACAACCTACACCCCATACACTCCCACTGAGTTGCAGGAGCTGGGGAGGCAGTACAGACAGTGCCCTGGAGAGCCGGTCTTGGCTTGGCTATTACGTTTATGGAATGAGGGAGCAGACAACATTCTCTGCTCCCCAGGCGAGATGGAAAAGCTAGCCTTCGTGACAGTGCATCCGTCCCTGCGACAAAGGTTACAAAACTGCCATAAGTTGGCCAACAACCAGGGCAACCATTCTCTAATGCAGTGGCTCACTGCTGCGGTATGCACAGTATGGGGACAGGCTGGCGAGCTGCCAGACACTGTGAGTCAATGGCAGTCATATATAGAACTTACGCAAATAATCCGTGAAATGGGTATGAGACATGCTATTTTTAACCTCAACATGCAGGGCCCAGATGACGAGCTTTTTACTGCCAGCATGAGAGATCTGGTTTTAGATACTGCACCTGCGAGTGCTTTTGGATCCTTGATTGCTATTCTTACAACGTATGTAGGGTGACGGATCCATGAAATTACAACTGCCATGGCCACCCTAGGGAATGTAGAAAGCCGGAGGCAAAGGAAGTTAAGACAGGAGGTCCGCGCAGTTGAGACCTAGAAGCCCAAACCAAAGGTAAAGGGGCGAGATCGCGGGCCTCAGAGAGTAACATGCGCACAGATGTGGCGTGATCTCGTGGCAGCAGGGGTTGATAGGAAGAAAATAGACTGACAACCCAATGCACTCCTGCTGGAACTTTGGAAACAGTTGCGTCCGGAACAACAATTCCGGAGAAGCATAAAGGAGGAGTCTGGGAAAGGGCGACCCGTGTCCCTCCAGGACTTCATGCAGCCGCTTGAGGCTGACTCCTTTCAGCTTGATTAGGGGTGGGGCCAAGGTATCCAGTCAGAGGGGACGAGCAGGGACCGGAGGCCCAACGTGGAACTGTCCATACATTGGTCCCCTTCGAATGTACAGAGGGTTTTGGCTCTAGTTGACACTGGCGCCGACTGCAGTCTCGTTTATGGGGACCCAGAACTATTCCCTGGACCAGCAATCTGCATTGATGGCTACAGGGGAAAAACTGTGACTGTGAAAGCCGTTTCCTTACCACTAGGTATAGGAAGGCTTCCTCCTCGTACCTACAAGGTTTATGTCTCCCCCGTTCCAGAGTATATTCTAGGGGTGGACGTGCTACATGGCCTCAGCTTACAGACGTCGGTAGGAGAGTTCCGTCTCCGGATCCGGGTGGTGAAAGGGGTGACACGCGGGCATGCTCACCACCCTCCTCAAGTGTTGCCACAGCCCTGGCGCGTGGTTACAGTGCGACAGTACCGCCTGCCAGGAGGACAGGAGGAGATTGGTCGTACAATATTGGAATCGGAGAAGGCACATATTGTGAGGCAACGCACAGTCCCTTTAACTCCCCAGTATGGCCTATCAAGAAGCCAGATGGGACCTGGCGAATGACTGTGGACTGTAGGGAGTTAAATAAGGTGACGCCACCCTTGCACGCTGCAGTGCCTTCAATTCATGATTTAATGGATCGTCTGACTGTCCGCCTGGGGACATATCACTATGTAGTGGACTTGGCCAATGCTTTTTTCTCCATTGACATTGCACCCGAGTGTCAAGAGCAGTTTGCTTTTACTTGGGATGGGAGGCAGTGGACTTTTCAAGTCCTTCCGCAAAGATACTTGCACATCCCCACTATCTGCCATGGGTTCGTGGCCCAGGATTTGGCACGGTGGGATCGCCCATCCTCTGTGACCTTGTTTCATTATGTAGATGACATTCTGTTAACCTCAGATTCTCTTTCGGATTTAGAGCAAGCAGCTCCCTCTCTTCTCCGCCACCTGAAGTCAAACGGCTGGGCCGTGAATGAGGAAAAGGTCCAAGGCTCTGGCTTATCCGTCAAGATTTTGGGTGTTGTGTGGTCGGGTAAGACAAAGGTTATACCTGAGGCAATCATTGATAAGATACAAGCCTTTCCCCGGCCGACCAAGGTCTCTCAACTGCAGACATATTTGGGTCTGCTAGGATATTGGCGGGCGTTTGTACCCCATTTAGCACAAATGGCGCAGCGAGCAGGGTCCCCCGCACGACAGTAGTTACGTTTCTGCTGACATTTTACTCATTTTAAAAAGCATAGCTGTGGGCCGGCCCGGTGGCTCAGGCAGTTAGAGCTCCATGCTCCTAACTCTGAAGGCTGCCGGTTCGATTCCCACATGGGCCAGTGGTTTCTCAACCACAAGGCTGCCAGTTCAATTCATCGAGTCCCGCAAGGAATGGTGGGCAGCACCCCCTGCAACTACGATTGAACATGGCACCTTGAGCTGAGCTGTCGCTGAGCTCCCGGATGGCTCAGTTGGTTGGAGCACGTCCTCTCAACCACAAAGTTGCCGGTTCCACTCCTGCAGGGGATGGTGGGCTGTGACCCTGCAACTAGCAACAGCAACTGGACCTGGAGCTGAGTTGCGCCCTCCACAACTAAGACTGAAAGGACAACAACTTGACTTGGAAAAAAGTCCTGGAAGTACACACTGTTCCCCAATAAAGTCCTATTCCTCTTCCCCAATAAAATCTTTAAAAAAAAAAAAAAAAAGCATGGCTGTGAATGTCCTAAGAAACTGACGTTAGGCAATTAGTTTCCCAATCTTTAAAATGGCATGACAATAAAAGCCTTCACCTGCTAAACCTGTTGCAAATATTAAACTAGATTTCTGTACCATTGGCACAGAGCAAATTATCAACAATTTGCTATTGCGTGATGCAACATAATGGCTCTTTCAGAATTAAAACTACTACTCTGCCACATAATGAAAAGCCACAAGATAGTAAAAACAAATCCATCAATCACATCTTGACCTGAATCAAGCATCGGGTGTTCCCTGCAAGGAGGACTGGTAACAGGAAGTCTCCCAGCTCAGAATCTCAGTATCTTACCACCTTGCCCCCATTCTTTGAGAGTCTGGCAGCTACAGCTGTACTCACTTTCCAATCATTCCAGGTGTTTCCTTACTGTTGGTTGTTTCCCCTTTGCCTGAAGCTCCTCTACTCTAAAACCTAACATTAAAAAACCAAACAATTTTATATATGCACCCTTATATTCACAGCAATCATTTATAATAGCCAAGACATGGAAACAACCTAACTGTCCATTGACAGATGAATGGTTAAAGAAGTTGTGACTGATACACACATATACCACACACACACACACACACACACACTGAAATATTCAGGTATAAAAAAAAATCCTGTCCATTGACAGATGAATGGTTCAAGAAGTTGTGATTGATACACACACATACACACAAAATGAAATAATCAGGTATAAAAAAAGAAAATCCTGCCATTTGCAACAATATGGATGGACTTTGAGCACATATGCTAAGTGAAATGAGTCAGACAAAAAAGACAAATACTATATGATCTCACTTACGTGTGGAATCTAAAAAAAAAAGCAAACGAAGCAAACAAACAACAACAACAACAAAGAACTCACAAAGAGATCACATTTATGGCTACCAGAGGCAGAGGGTAGAAAAATTCAATGAAGGTGGTCAAAAGGTACAAACTTCCAGTTAAGACAATTAAGAACTGGGGCTATAATTGTTCAACATAATAACTATAGTTAACATTGCTGCATGGTGTAACTAAAGTTGATAAGAGAGTAAGTCCTAAGAGTTCTCATCACATGGAAAAAAACATTTTCTTCTTTTTTTTTTTTTGGTATTATATGAGATAATGGATGCAAACTAAAATTATTGTAGTAATCATTTCACAATAATATGTAAGTCAAGTCATTATGCTGTACACCTTAAATTTACACAGTACTATATGTCAATTACACTTCAATAAAACTGGGGAAAAAACATTTTTAACAACTTCCTTCAATCCTCCTAAACAACCAGCTAAAAATTCTTTCTCCGGTGCCAGTGACTTTTTAGGTAACTTTTAAAAATTACATAAACAGGGGGAGGCCAGTTAGCTCAGTTGGTTAGAGTGCAGTGCTCTTAACACGGTTGCTAGTTCAATCCCCACATGGGCCACTGTGAGCTGCACCCGCCACAACTAGATTGAAACAACTACTTGACTTGGAGCTGATGGGTCCTGAAAAAACACACTTAGAATAAATAAAAGTTTACAAAAGAAAAACATGTCACATTCCTTCTTTTAAAAAAATAACATAAAAAAGTTTGTAATTATTAATTATAAAACTATGCCTGAGGAAAGTAAAAATTCAAACAGTAAAAAGAGAAAAAGAAAAGCCTTCCATCTTCATGTAACAGATTCATTAGTCCTCCTCCTCAGTTACCACTGTTAGACTTCTTATGAATAATTCTATACAGATATAACCATGCACACGTGTGTGTGTGTGTGTGTGTGTGTGTGTGTGTGTGTGTATATATATATATATATATATATATATATATATATATATATATACACACACGTACATTTTTTTAACACACACATTCATACAATTCTGTAGTATGTGTGGATATCTTGCTTTTCTCAATTCCCTACCTTGGAACTCTTTTAAGATCAATACATTCTTTTGTAAGTACTGCATAGCATTCTACAAAATGAATAGGCCATCACTTAACTGGGGAAATCCCCCATCTTTGTATATTTAGGTCATTTATGATTTTTTGTTGTTACACATAATGATGCAACAAACAACCTTATACATACACTTCGGTAGGTAAGAATATAATCCATAAAATAAATTTTTAGAAATGAAATTGCCCAATCAAAGGGTTTATAAATGTCTAATCTTGACAACTACTGTCATATTTCCCAATACGAAAGTTTCAGAGATTTTGACCCTTTATGCTTCCATCACCACTCCTTCACCAGCACTTGATGTTCAGTTTATAGTCACCAATCTCACCAGTAAAATATGGTTTCTTATTGCTATTACAATTTATATGTCTTTCCTTATAAGTTAGGTCTAGTGTTTTTGGTTGGCCATTTGTATATCGCTTTCCATTTTACCACCAACTTCTGGGTCATTATCTCTCTTGCTCTTTGAAAGGTTATCAATGCCCTTGTCTCCAAGACCAAGGACCTCACTTTCTCGAATCATCAAGAGCACCATCTTGGCAACATCTGACACTAACAACCCCCTCCTTCAGGAAACACTTCTCCTTTCCCTGCCATGACTTGTGCTGTGCTGGTTATCCATGAGGTACAAGCAATCTTCTCCCTAGAATCCTAAAGAGGAGCATATCCCAGTGTCCAATCCCTGGCTCCCTTTTCTTCTCACTTTAACAGCCTTAAACTGTCTTCTATGTGCAAAAGAGTTCCAAATGTCATCCCCAGATCACCTAAGACCTAAACCCAGGTGTCTATCTACTGAAGACCAGCAAAGAGATGGATGTATGTCCTTCCCACACTTCAAATAACAAATAGGATCACACCCGGGCAGCACTCACTCTGTGCCAGACACCGTACTTGTACTTGACATTTACTGTATCGCATGTAACTTTACATATCCAAGAGAGAACACACCAATCTCACTGTTCAAGTTCCCAAACTCTTCCACCTCCTTGATCATCAAACCTCAGTTAATGACTCTGTGTTCCTTCCCTTCCCCCTCCTTCCCACCCAACGAGCTACTAAATCCTGTCAATTCTGCCAATAAACTGTCTTGGTCTATATATCTAGGATTCCTCTTTCCACCTCTGGCCCAGACCGCTGCTTCCTTACCTTTTGCCACAATCCTGATGCCACCACCAGAGTTCTCTGCTAAGAGCACAAATATCATCACTTCAATCTACCTCCTCAAAGCACAGGGCTTTTGGACATGGTTCCCGCCATCCCTCCATAAGCATGAGTCCCAGGCCTGTACAAGCAAGGCACAGTGCTTGCAGCACCCCTTCCAGCTAGCCCAATATTTTGCGAGAGTTCTGCCAGCATGTAGGCCCTTCGTCACCAGACAGTGGGCTCCTAGAAGACACTCATCAGACCTCATTCACCTTGTCCGCCAGAGAGCACTCAGCACAATGCTGTGCATTTGGTAGGCACTCAATAAATGTTTTCTCATGTTACCTGATACAGTCTTCTAGCATGTGCTCATATTATTCCAAAGAAGAAAAAGAATGTCTAAATATGTATGTAAATCCAGAACAAAGAAAAATCTTTTTAAATCACCTAAACGACTTCAGAGTCTGTCTTCTATGACTGAATATATAGGGAAACATACATATTCTCTCAGAACTTACAGAAAGGTCAAACTTCTTCCCGAAAAAGCTTAAAAATAACTTGAAAATCACAAAAGTACTGATTTCCAATAGTTCAAAACCAAAATAAAATTCCCTGTCTGCAAACAAAAAAACAGCTTTAGATGAGTCAAAGAATGATCTGGCAATCTTTTGATTTTATGATCTTCTGATGCCCGGATCAGCTGTCAGAACCACCAAACAATGACCTCTACAAGTTAGTATGATGAAAGGGGAAAGACCGATGGTTAAGTCAAATGTCCAACAAGTTGACAGAAAGCCAACAGAAACAAAATGGCATTGTGTGAACTGTGCCTATCAATGTGGAGGACACATCCATTTAGGTCTACTTTATTCTTTAAAGTTAACCCAATTTTAAAAGTAACTTCTAAAGCATCTTTCTAAATTGATTATGAAGAGGTCATTGAAAAGCCCAGATTATTTTTCAGTGAATTAAGAGTCAAATCATTCTGAAAAGCATTAATTTGTAGAAATATAGAGGATGAAATTCTAAATGTTTTTATAACTCTCCCCCTCTATTAACGTCATCATATTTCAAACATGTGTACTTAAGTGTCCTTGTTTTCCTTCCCCCCAGAAGTCAAAACTCTGTTAAAGTTTTCCCACCTACTCTTTAACCTGAAGTTAAGAACTGCTAAATTAATCATTACAAACTAGGGTTCACATTCAGGGAATCGAAATCATCTCTTATTAAGAGATTTTTTAAAAAGGAACATTGTTAATACTTAAAGAACTTCTGAGTTATCATAACTGAGGGTAGTTTGCCTGACAGCTCTAGGGCCCCATGACCACTCTCAGGCCCCACCTGAAGGATTTTACACATTTATGAAAGTGATCCCTTGACATTTTTAAAAAGGGGTAGAAGCAAACCTCCTCAAGTTGATGGAATGGGGAAGAGTTTATAGGAATCTTCTCCGTGGCCTCTTGAACTCTTTAGCCCCATGGTCCCCACCAGGGAAGCGTGAAAGGGACAGCAAAGCATAAAGTGCTCTAGGCCCCCAGAGACCACAGTCAGGGCCCAGTGGGCCAGAGACCGACCCGTGACACATACGTCCAGGCTGGCCTTGGAGGAAAGTTGGAGACCAACTTCCTCCGGGTGGGGGTGCGTCGGGAGATGGCCTGCACCGCCCCCCCACTCACCTGCGATTCATAGGCCGGACCCTCACGGCCACCTTGACCGATGCCATTGCTCATCCCGGCCGGGCCCGCGCGGGGCCCCACCTGCTCAGGTCCCAGCGACCACCAGCGACTCCCGAGACTCAGCCCGCGGCTCCCTCCCACTTCCCTCCTCGCCCCCACCCCTCCGCTCCTCGCTGGACCTGACGTCCCGCGGCGGCCCCACCTGCCAGGCCACTGAGCATGCCCAGAGCGGCTCAGACCCGCGTGATCCGCGCGCCGGGCTTGGCAGCTGCCGAGAAGCGCCGAGAGGCGGGGCCGGCTGCCTGGGCGCCGCCGCCTGAAGTCGCGAAGTTGGGAAGGTCCCGCTGCGGGCAGTGACCTGGAAGTCACCGAAGGCGTTTGGAGCTGAGTGACTTCAGGGAAGCTGGAACCCAACCTCATGCCAGGAGTGGAGGGCGGGGGAGGGGGGGCCGGCAAGGTCCCAGTAATTTAGGGCCAGAGCAAAGACCACAGTCCTGTGGGACAAATTACTAAAAACACAGTGTTTCAGGCCTTTAACAAGTACCTGGCTTTACCCCACAATGCAGGAGTTAGCTCATCCAATTTAGAGAGCAAGAAACTGAGGCACAGATGATCACGGTTTGTTAGTGGGGAACTCCTCTAGGGCCTTCTCCACTACTCTAAGGCTGTCCGACTGTGTTTTGGACCCTTCAATTCAGGGATACCAAGAAATGAAAATAAAGAGAATACCAAATGTTTTAAATGTGGGCAAAAACATGTATGGGCTGAAATCAGACCTTAATTGGACTTTTTTGGACTTACAGTTTAGTTTTAATCATAAATGATTAGGGGTGGGGACCACCCTCTCTTTAAGGATTAGATTAGGGCCTCTAGGATAAGTGAGGTCCTACTCAGCCTCTTAGAGGGAGCCCCCTCTCCTCTCCCAGAGGATGTAAATTCAGTCATGCATGCAATCGCGGGTTTGTTCACACACACCCAAGAGCCCACCTGTGAGCCAGAGGATTACCTACAGCCCATACTAACCAACGTATCAGCTCTGCCTTCCTCCTGCTGCCCCATTCGAGGCGCAAACAGCCCACTCCACCCCCGCCACAAGAACCCACATTTACTGCCCCGCAGCTGAAGTCCCACTGAATACATTGCTCCCCGCCCCACCGTTGAGATCCACTTGGGCCCCGCCCCCACGTCCCTAATAGGGCCACAAAGGGACGCTCTGCGCTCACTCCCTCCCGCTCACCGTGGCATACTACACCCGCAAGGGCACGCAGGAGCTGGCTGGAAGCGGCCCTAGTTCAAATGAAGGGGCAAGAACGGGTAAGGGGGGTGGGGGGGCTGCTACTCCAGGAAGCCAAGCTATAATGGAGGCTTCAAGGAGTAGAGGCTGAGCTCCTGGAGCCCTAGCTCCAACACTAGTTTTGGGAGTCCTCCACTCAGTTAGTAGGCGTCCCTGAGGCTTTTGCCTTACTGCAAATCAGGAACAACTCCATTGAGTTAATGCATTGAGATGATGCCTGCAAACGTGTAACCTACTCAGACAAGAAATCACTCTCTCATCAGCTTCCCTAGGGCCTCGCGGTTAGCCCAGAATCAGTGTCCTTGCTGGTGCAGTGCAGGGTGTGGATTTGACTACCCAGCTGCAGGAAAAGCCACAGCGCCAGATTAAAGTGCGGGCTGGGCACGCGCAGTAGCCGGCTGGGTGGAGACGCTGGGAACGAGCCGGCCTGGCGCCCACGTCGCCCAAATCAGGGGCGGGGCCCGCCTTATATGGGAGCTGCTTGGGGACAAACTGCGCGGGTCGCCCTCCCTACACACCCGTGAGCTCCCACCACCTTCCTGTGTCGGGCGCCTCAGCTCTCGGAACAACCGAGCGCCCTACGCCGTGCAGATCCAGCCCTATTCTTAAAGACAACAAATCAAACTTTGTAGTTCTAGTTTACCGATTAAAGGGATTTTTCTGTGTGTGGGCTTTTAGTGGTTGGTTATTGGGGAAGTTTAATTCATCCATTCGTTAATATATTTTCAGCAGTTTACACGTGCCTATAACCCCCCCCCCCCAACAGCGCACCTGGAGATTTTGAATGGGAAGGAGGCAGTAGGGCCTCAACTCACCCCAGGTGGGATGGAACATACTGTGTACACTTAGCCAGAGAATATTTCTAATGGAGAGTGAAAGAAGTTTTTGAAAGGGAAGATTTAATACTGGCTCATCTTTAATGTGCATACTTTCAAGCACTTTGCAAACTTTAATGCTTACAGGAATCACCTGGGGATTCTGGTTTGGCAGATCTGGGATGAAGTCTGAGATGCTGCATTTCAAAGAGGTTCCTGGGCTTGTGGATGCTGCAGGTCTGCGACCCACACTTGGGACAGGCACGGGGTTAGTGATCTCTAAACAGTGTGGGAGCTTTGAAATACTAGCAGTGAAAAATACTCATGGGTCTCAATCCAGAGTCCGAGGGTCAGTGAATAGTATTCAGGGGTTCGTATCAATTATGTATCCTGGCCTAAAAGCCCAAAATTTAGCGACTTAAAACACCCACCATTTATTACTTCTCACGGTTCTGTGGGTTGCTGGTCTAACCTGAGCTAACAACTTTTGAGGCTAGAGGCTGGAGACTGGACCCAATTAGCCTGTGCCGCTTTTTTTCATCCTCAGAAAGCTTAGAGCAGTTTTCTTTGTTTGGCAAGGTAGCCTTCTGGGACGGCAAACGCAATGACTGTTGGAGTCCAGTTTGCTCATGTCCCATTAGCCAAAGGCAGCAAGTTTAGCATCAGGGTGAGAGATGTCGCCCACTTGGAGGGGGTACTCTTGGGAGCCACTAAAGTTAAAAATCTACCACAAGGTCCATGAACTTAGATGAGGAAAAAAAAAATACATCTATAATAGGCTCTAAGTAAAATATATTAATTTTAGTAATATCAGAGGTCTTGACACCTTTAGAAATCACAGATATTTTTGTGTTAAATTAGTATTGCTTCAGCTTCCTCGGATTGAATTTTTCATTAATTATTACTTTGAAATTGGGGTAGTCATTAGACTGACACTAAATGTTATTTTGTTATTTAATATAGTCATATGTTACTGTATCACAAATTTATTTTTCTTATATCTTGATAACTGTATTTCATTATAACTGATTTTCTTTTTAAGCCTACGTATTTTATTTTATGCATTTTAAAATGTTATTCTGGAAATGTTGCTTTCACCAAACAACCAAAAGTGTCCGTGGCACAAAAAAGTTTAAGAACCCATATTTTAGAAATTTTTTTGGATAAGTAAATAGCATATCTATTTTTCAACAAAAATGTTGATTAGTGATGGAAAGAAAAAAAGATTCTGAGGCATGGGTTAAAACCTTAATGGTATTAAATGAGACTGGAGTATTAATCCAGTCACCAATAAGGTGTGTGTGTATTATTTTTATTTTGTTTGCTTGTTTTGATGTAGTTTATTTGGGCCTTCATTTATTTTAGAATTCTTCTTTTTCTAATGTTTAGTCATCCCATTACTTCCAAATAGTTGTGATTTAAACTCCCTCAGTCTTAGCTTCTTCATTTCAAAGTAACATAGCACTGAAATAAAATGTTCACATCACCTCTAGATTTTTTTTTTTTTTAATATTGGAGAATATTAGGGAATATTGGAGAACAGCGTGTTTTTCCAGGACCCATCAGCTCCATGTCAAGTCATTGTTTTCAATCTAGTTATGGAGGGCGCAGCTCAGCTCCAGGTCAAATCGTTGTTTTCAATCTAGTTGTGGAGGGCACAGCTCACGGGCCCATGTGGGGAACAAACTGGCAACTTGGTGTTATGAGCACCGTGCTCCATGCACTGATCCAACTGGCCGCCCACCTCAAGATATTTGAATCAGATTCACCAAGAGCCAATGATTTAATCAATGGTGCCTAAGTAATGGAGCCTCCATAAAGAACCCTAACTGAAGGGGTTTGGAGAGCTTCTGAGCTGGATGAACATGTGGAGGTACAGAGAGGGTGGTTGGTGTGCCTGGAGAGGGCACGGAAGCTCCGAGCCCCTTCCCACATGGGCATACCTTGCCCTAGCATCTCTCCCATCTGGCCATTCCTGAGTTGTATCTTTTGTAGTAAGCAAACTGTTTCCTTGAGTTCTATGAACCATGCTAACAAATTATTGAACCCAAGGAAGGGTTCTGGGAACCTCCAATTTATAGACTGTCAGTCAGAAGCACAGGTGACAACTTGAACTTGCTATTGGCATCTGAAGAGGGGGCAAATTGCGTAGGACTGAACCCTTAACCTGTGGTATTTAACACTATTTCTAGGTAGGTAGTGTCAGAATTCAGTTAAATTGTAGGACAACCAGCTGATGTTGGAGAATTGATGGATGTGGGGAAAAACACCCACACATTTGGTGACCAGAAGTGAAGTATTCTGTGCATAACTTTCAAGGCTACCGGGAAAAATTGAACTTCCACCTCCACGTCAAGTACTCCAAGCCACCCTTACACTATAACAACAGCATCATCAGGAGAGAGTGGCACAGCCTGATCTCGGAAAAGAAAACAGGAAAAAGAAGATCCAAAGTGTATGTGAGGAATATTCTTGATCATGCACTCAAAGCCAAGATTGACTCTCCTCGTCCAGGAGGAAGACAACCCAGAGGCTACTTGTGGGGCTGATGGTGTCTGAACTAAAAGACCATCTTTTGAGAAACCTACAGGGCGTAGAAAAGAAGAAAATTGAACATGGATTATGTTTCTGGATTGTTTCAAAATTGCTGGATCTCATTTGCCAAGTACTGGAAACCAGTTGGAGGAAACATAACCTTCATCCCTGGGTTCTCCACTTTGATAGGCAGGCCACTGTTGCTGAATATGCAGTCTTCCACATCAGGACCAGGATTTTGGAAGCTACTAACAGTTTGTTTTTATCTCTGTCTCCTGTTCCAGAGAACTCAAGAAGACCACCTTTCTGCTGCCATTCCTCTAGACTCCATTCTTTGATTCAGATGAGCTAGTGGTAGAATCTAGTGCTTGACAAGGATTGTGCTGAATGGAGTGTTAAACCATTGGGTTTATTCCCGCTCCGTGCTCCAACACACTTCAGGGAAACGTTCCGTTCTCACCAATAATGGTGACCCAATCATGCTCTGACCTCTAAGAAGAATGGGATGTGGGGCTGTTGGCAGCTCATGTCATTTTAAAGATATACAATTTAGACAGTGCTGGAATCATGGGGAAGAGATGCTCTATTTCTGTTGGGACGCTGCTGGGATATGACGTCATCCTGTGGCTGTTGGTGGCCACCTTGCTTTCATAAAGGGAAAGACCACCTGACAATGACGCCAGCACAGAGGGAAGGAGGCAAAGCCAACAGGTCAGGGATGATGATTCCTGTTGACATCATCGAGCGCCCAGGAAGGAGAATCTCTCACAGAAGCCTCCGTGGACTTCCTGTAATATCTCATTGGCCAAAACTGGGTCATGAGTCCTTGCCTCATCCAATCACTAGCATGGGGTTGGTAGAGGGGACTGGTTGCCATAACCAGTTTGGACCAACTGTGATTCCTTCAAATTGAGCATCCACAGGAAGAAGGCAGCATGTGTGCTATGTGAGCAAGCAACATCATCCTGCCACAAAGGAGAAATGGACAAGGGAGCTGAGGGTTCAAAGCCAAACAAACAGAAGACCAAGAGGGTACAACATGCAAAGGTGCAGAGTTGTGCCAATTAAATCCAAGTATTACATCACTACACGCTCCTAAAACTGGAGGATACAAAACAAGAGTACCCAATACATCTTTCTGAAGCAGGACATTTATTGAAAGGCTTGGAAAACCAAGTACTTTAATAAGAACCATCCCCTCACCACAGAGCAGGGGAGGGAAGAAGGGCCCCAGGAAAAAACAGTCCAGTCTCTGAAGTTTCACCCAACTGGGGGCTGAAGTGGTGGACCTGCAGTGACAGTGGTCCCTCCTCTTGTCTGACAGGGAGCTCCAGGCCATCCTCCAAGGAGGTGCTTCTGAAGGCCACAATGATGCCAGATGCCACGGCGATGCCAGATACCCTGGATGTGAATCCCATGCAGAGAACGCCACGGCACTTTGCACACCTCTATTGTCCACTGGACCAAGTCCTCTCGCCCACAGCTCCTTGCATACACCTTGTATATTTCTTGTACTGCTGCCACCTGCAGTTTGCATCCAGCCTCTGGCCGATCTCCCCCACCCCGTGGTCAGGCTCCCTGGACCTCAGTTTCATCCAGTTCAGCCTTTAAAATGCAGGGAGCCTGGCTTGACCTCCCTGGAGTCTTGTTCTAGCCCTGCTTTTGCCACCCAAAATCTAAAGGGGCTTTACCTGACTGTGTTTGCACTACCCCTTCTTGGGAGGCAGACAGAAGAGCTTTCTTAAAAAGTTCAAGCACCTCTTAGCCACCTGCTGCCAGCCCTGCTTGATTTCTTCTGGGTTTCCACTGCTGCTGGTGGTGCTGTGGCTGGAGAGAGAGTCCTCAGGGTGACATTGGGGGCCTGGGCTAAGGATGGCTGTGCTGGAACCAGGGCTGAGCTTGGGAGTGATGGTCTTGGATCCTGGTCTGTGCTCAGGAATGGCGGTCCTGAAGCCTGATCTGTGCTCAGTAGTGGCGGACCTGGAGCCTTGTCTGTGCACGAGAGTGGCGGTCCTGGAACTCCGGCTGGGCCCAGGAGTGGTGGTCCTGGAGCCACAGCTGGGCTCAGGAGTGGCGGTCTTGGATCCCATGCTAGATGGGGGTGGGGGGTGGTCCTGGACTCAGAAATGGAGGTGCTCTACTCTAGGATGGCTGTAGGACCGGCAGACTCTTGGGCCTTCTGCCCTGGCTCATTGTACATAGGCTGCTGCTCCGCCTGCTAGGAACCGGACCACTCGGATTGAACCTCCTGGACTGGGGAGGGACTGTGGCTCTGGAACTCAGGAGGATGGAAGGGCTTTGCCTTGATGGTGCGATACTGGAATGTTGTTTTTTTGTGCGTGAGATACGGTACGTGGCCATGATGTCATTGTATGTTTTGTTTGACAATGTGTCCTTGATGTCTTCCCAGTGAAAGCCCAGATTAACCATCTATTCTATTACCGAGGGGTCTATGACATCACTGGGTGGCTCAACATAAGGCTTCAGTTCTTCCTCTTGGCCCACGTTTAGCCAAGGATCTGGGATGATATCCTTCAGATTTTCTCTCTGCTCAGGGCTGAGGGTTAGCAGTTTTTTTAGGAAGTTTTCCACTTCATTGGATAGATAGGATGGCACCACATACTGCCCGCTGACTACCTTCTGCCGCAGCTCTCCCCAGTCCATTGCCTTGAAAGAGACGGTGTTGGTGAGCATCTCGTACAGCAGCACTCCTAGGCTCCAGATGTCCGCAGCGCAACCTTCATATGTTTGGCCCAGGAACAGTTCTGGGACTGCATACATGGGACTGCCACAAAATGTGCTGAGTTGATGGACATCGAAAGATGTGCCAAGTCCAAAGTCTGCAAGTTTAGCATTTATCTGAGTGTCTAACAGCACATTTTGTGTCTTCAGGTCCCGGTGAGCAACGCCCTTCTCGTGGCAGTAGTGCACTGCTGACACCAGCTGCCGGAAGACACCTCTGGCCGTGTCCTCCGACTTGCGGCCGTGGTCATGAAGGTAGTGCAGCATGTCCCCTCCAGGCATGAGCTCTATGACTAGGAAGAGGGATTCCATGGTGCTGATCACATGGAATAGTTGGACGATGTTAGGATGGTGCAAGTTTGCCATTCAGTGGACTTCTGGCAGGAGTGATCTGCGCATTCCATAGAAGACCCATTGGTCAATGATTTTCACAACCACCTTTGACTCTGTGAGTATGTGCTTGCCCAACACTACCTTAGCAAAGGTGCCCTTACCAATGGTTCCCTGGAGCTCATAATGGGCACTGGGGGGCTCCTGGTCAACAGGGATGTCTGTCAAGTCACGTGACATGGTGACCCGCTAACTACGCTCACTGACGATACTAACGATGCTCTCCAACTGTGTTCACAAACAATAACTGTACTAACTACGCTGACTATCAATATTACTAACTGTGCCAATAAACAGTAACTATGCTAACTACACTGACTAAATATACTAACTGTACTAACTGCTAACTAAAAAATTTAAAGAAAAACAGAAAAAATACTGAAAAAGAAAAAATAAGAAAACACAAAATTGAGAAAATTAAAATAAAAGAATGAGGATAAAAAGAACAAAAGCAAAATGAGAAAAGAGAGCAAAGAAAAATAAGAAAAGGGAAAAGAAAAAATGAGACAAAGAAAACAAGAGTGAAGGGAAAAAAATAAAACTGGGGATGAAGAAGGAGAAAAGAAGCTAAAAGGCCCAAGTCCAACAGGTCACCACAAATCAGCTTCCTGGACTATAACGGACAGAAAACTCAGCCCAGCCAGAACTTTATATAGCAACTTTGGGTAATTCCCTCACACTGGTGCTTTATGAGCTCAGAGCCAGAAACTGATCATGTATGGCTAAGGATAAACTACAGTGATTTTCTCAGTTTTGGGTTTCAAGACCCCTGAACTCTGAAAAAAAGGGGGGATCCCAAAGAAATTTTTGTTTATGTGGGATATTAAAGACTGATAGTTACTTTATTAGAATTTAAAGTCTGTAGGATGCTTTAAAAAAAAAAAAAAAAGACGTGTATTAGAATGTTTTTCCAGGGGTGGATAGTGTTGCATTTTGAAAAGCCCCTAAGATGATTTGTTTCCACTCCCTTAGCCAAAAAATGGTGCTGCTCTTTGAGAAGCACTACTTGGGTGTATAATAAAGTCACTTTTTATGTAAAATGTTCATTTAAAAGGTGTTTACAAGCAATTGTTCTTTAAAACCACCTTGTGCTTATTAATACCATAGCTTAGCTAAGGTGTGTATTCATTTTGGATACCTTCAGTTTTTTTATTTGTTTGTTTTGTTTTTAAATAAATGTAACCGTGTTAAATGTGAAAAAAAAAGATATTTGAATCATCTTGAAATACAATTATCAGGGGGAAAAAAAGACTATATCCCTATCAGCTATACACACAGCTACATATTTTTTCCCTTGCCTCTGAGGAATAAAATTGATTGACTTTCCTACAAGCATGATTTTAAAAAACATTAATAAACAGCAGACTGGCACACTTAAATTGGAACAAAGGCTACAACCGACATCTCAGAAACCCATCTATTTTCCTATGTGCTAGAAGTACTGACGTCAAGCATTGTATCATACAGTATACTTAATATCTCCTTGTTGGGGTACCTTACACCACAGGACTTAAGATGAATTCAGAAGCTATAAAGCCAATAAACAAAAACAAGTGTTCTCCTGTTTTTCAAACAAATGTATAATAGTATCAGAGACGGAAATCATAGATATCAAATCGAAACCCAGAATCATTTTCATTTTCCAAGTGATAAAATGTAAAGGTAAATTCTAAAATACTAAACATTAAAAGCAAAGATAATTTGAAAAAGTGTACTTTGGGGCCTGAGAGTGAAATCTGAGCTCCAAAGTAACAGTAAAGATAATCAGAAAAGTCATACATTACTATTTTTGCGGCAAAGCCATAGGTAGGTATCTGAATGCCAGCTTTCTTTCACATCAGAAGTGAATAAAGAAATCACAGCAGATTCAAATGAATAGAAACTAACACCCTATATCTTAGTCATTTTATACAAAGATTTAAAAAAAAAAAAAAGATTGTTTTCAATTGCATGTAACTATACCTATGGTCACAAATAGTTCAGAATTGATGGACTTTGTAGTCTCTGTGGCAGTATTTCAACTTGAGAAACAACAGTTAGCTGAAGCAGTGGGGAAAAGATTTGTGGATGAGTTGGTTTTGGATATGGGCCTTGCAGGAGGGATGGAATTCGAACCCCAAGATGGGTAACAGGGACAGCCAGTTAGCTCAGTTGATTAGAGTGCAGTGCTCTTACAACAAGGTTGCTAGTTCGATCCCCACATGGGCCACTGTGAGCTGTGCTCTCCACAACTAGATTGAAACAACTACTTGAGTTGGAGCTGATGGGACCTGGAAAAACACAATTAAAAAAAAAAAAGGGCGGGTAGATGGCTCAGTTGGTTAGAATGTGAGCTCTTGACAACTAGTTTTCCAATTGGATTCCCACATGGGCCAGTGAAATGCGCCCTCCACAACTAGATTGAAAATAATGGCTTGAGCTTGGAGCTGAGCCACCAGTGGGTGGATGGTTGGCTCAGTGGTTCAAGCACGGTGTTCATAACACCAAGGTCGCTGGTTCAATTCCCACATGGGCCAGTGAGCTGCACCCTCCACAACTAGATTGAAAAACAATGACTAGACATCCTGGAAAAACATACTGTTCCCTAATATTCCCCAATAAAAAAGCAAAAAACAAACCAAAAAATCTTTAAAAAAAAAAAAAAAGCTATAAATTCTTCCCCTCTCTGTTCTTATACCTCGCAACGTCACTTTGATATAGGATTCTGGTGTCTGGTGCCCAGACATCTCGTGCCCGGAGATTGTGGTCTCACGTATCCGAAGAATAAGAAGGCTTATTCAGGAGAGGTAGAGGAGCAAAGATTTTTATTAAACCGAAAGTACAGCTCTCTTACAAGAGGAGGTACCCAAAACTGGGATGCCCTCTGGCTAAGGCAAAACGCTCTTACTTTTATACTTTTTCTTGCATGCTTGGGGAAAGGAGTTGGCACCCTCTGATGGATTTTGTCTATCAGATTTTCTCTGTTTGTCCAGCCTGAAGGGATTTACGAAATAACCCCTTTATCCCCAGAGCGCAATTACATTGTTGCCCCAGAGCAAATGAGTCATTTCAGGACCTGGAGTTCCAAGATATGGCTGCCTTTGTTTATTCTACCAGGGACTTCCCTGTTTACCTCACAACATGCTAACTAATCAACTTTGCAATGACCCTCAGTCAGGAGTGGGAGTCTGTTTCTCCTCCTCTTTAATATGGTTGGCCTTGTAACTTGCCCATAGAATGCAGCAGAATTAACTTGGTTATTTCCAAACCTAGGCCTCAGCAGGCCTTGCATGCTCCAGAACTCCTGCTGCTGTCATGTGAGCAAGCCCAGGCTAGCCTGCTGAATGATGGTGTGATCCAGGCAAACCCAGTGCCACAGCTAATAGCCAGCCAACCACCAGACCTGGGAGTGGGGCCACATAACACAAGCCAGCCCCAGGCAACTTGCTAGCTGATCACAAATGTATGAGTCAGGGCAGCCCAGGATGATAGAACCCATCCAGACCAGCCGAACCACCAAGCCGACTTGTAGACTGAATGAAATCAGAATATGCTACCCCAAAGTATGCCTCTATGGGGTAAGAATTGTTTTGAACTGAAGGCAATTAAGAAGAAGCAAACACCAAAAGAGCTCTTTGCCCCACCCACCTGCCTAAAAGCAGGACACAAATTTGCCTTTGTAAAGGTGTTCTTCCCTTCTTCTCCCATACCAGAAGAACAACTACTACTAGAAACAGAAAGTCAGCAAAGCTTACTAAAATAACCCTTATCTTCCATTCGTTTCCCCCATATAGTTACCACAATTTACTGTCCCTAGAAGCCAAAACCTTTTTCTTTTCCTTTTTTCCTTTTTTTTTTTTTTTAATGTATCGGGGTGACAATTATTAGTAAAATTACATAGATTTCAGGTGTACAATTCTGTATTACATCATCTATAAATCCCATTGTGTGTTCACCACCCAGAGTCAGTTCTCCTTCCATCACCATATACTTGATCCCCCTTACCCTCATCTCTCACCCCCCACCCCCCTTACCCTCTGGTAACCACTAAACTATTTCCTTTGTCCAATCACTTCTCTACATTTGTTGCCCTTAGTTAAAATGGTGTACAAGCACTCAGGTCTAATCCTTCTAGGTGTTTGCATTTCTTTCCTCTGATGCCCCTCATGTGCATATGAAATAAACCCTCTCTCCTGTTAATCTTTCTTTTGTTGGTTTAATTTGCATGTTCCAGGTAGTAAACTTAAGAGCCTAGAGGAAAAGATTTTTTTTCCTCTTTAATAAGACTCATGAGCAATAAACCAATGGTTGTTGTTTAAGCCATTTGGTTTTGGCTATGTGTGTGTGTTGTTGCTTGCATTAAAATGCATTCCATTTTATATAATGAGAAAGGTTTTAGACTGATATGGCAATTCAAGAGCCTTCTTAATCATATAGAAATATGAGTAACATTAAAGGACCTATGAACTGGGCCCTAAACAAGGGCCTTTGGAGTTGTAGTTTGGAGCTGAAAGAGCCTTCATGGTCATTTCTTATGTTACATATGAGGAAACCAAGGCTTAGACACACTACATGACTGTGCACATCACTGAGACAGGTTAGTTAGTATGTTGCTAGGTAGACAGCGGGGTCCCTGGTGGAATAAACAAAAAAAGTAGCCATGTCCTGAAACTCCAGGTCCTGGAATGTCTCCTTCACTCCAGGAAAGAGACATGAGAATACACCTTGAGGTTAATAAATAATCTCAAATCCCTTCCGGACAGACAAAGGAGCAGATCTGATAGATAGGAATGGGTTATTTCATTAATCCCTTCAGGATGGACAAACAGGACAAACCTGATAGATGAATTCAATTAGAAGGCTCCAGTCCCCTTCCCCAAGCAGTCAGGGGAAAGTATAAAAGAACTTTTGCCTCAGTCACCGGGCACCCCCATTCAGGACCCCCTCCCGCTCGTGAGCTATGACGCTTTGCTTTCAATAAATTATCCTCTTTTTAAAACTCTTTGCCTCTCCTGGGTCCGTGTTTCTGTTCTTCGGTCTCATGAGACACAATCCTGGCACTCACTCTAAAGTCCCTTACATCATTTGGGGACTCACAGAGAAATATTCCTACATCACTACTTTCCTTACCACGCACCCCCTTCAGTAGAACTTAAATCAATAAAGCAGATTCATAGAAGAATGAATGCTCTGAACACATTATCTGTATTCCCACTGCCACACCTTTGCTTTAGTTGTGCATCCAGCAGGAATGTCATCTCCAATTGTGTTCTGCATGCAGTTCTTCCTTTGAGTTCTACTGTCCCTGTCCCCAGTGTCCCTGTAGTGCCAGATTGGTAAATGCTAAAGTTGAAAATTAGCAAAACCAATAAACTCATTACATTATTCAGTTTCTGTAGATGGCCAGTATATAAATATGAACTTCTATGTAATGATTGGCCCCTTTTATCCTTTTTTGTTCCTCTAACCAGGTCATAACTTTAAGGTTATGCCATTTGTTACTGTCAAGCTTAATTAAGCCCATTATAATTTGTTAACCCCTGTGCTTGCTTTGTAATTAACATCGATTAACACAAACAAGTGTAATGTAGGCCATCAGCACTTTCCAGAAGTGCTGATTACAATTATATTGGTAATTCAATACAGTATACAATGACAATTAAGTTCGCAAACTTGTTGCAACTATATTTCTAACCTTTTTTGATATCAAAGGGATTATTCGTTATGAATTTGTAACAACTGGACAAACAGTTAACCAAGTTTACTATTTGGAAGTGCTGAAAAGGCTGTGTGAAAAAGTTAGACCCCCTGACCTTATTGCCAACAACTTATGGCTCTTGCCTCACAACAATGCCCCAGCTCACACGGCACTGTCTGTGAGGGAGTTTTTAGCCAGTAAACAAATACCTGCACTGGAACACCCTCCCTACTCACCTGATCTGGCCCCCAATGACTTCTGCTTTACCTGAAGATAAAGGAAATATTGAAAGGAAGACATTTTAATGACATTCAGGACATCGATGGTAATATGACAACAGCTCTGTGGCCATTCCAGAAAAAGAGTTCCAAAATTATTTTGAAAGGTGGACTTGGTGCTGGTGTCAGTGCATAGCTTCCCAAGGTGAGTACTTCGAAGGTGACCACAGTGATATCCAGCAATGAGGTATGTGGCACTTTTTCTAGGATGAGTTCACGAACTTAATTGTCAGTCCTCATAGACGATGACAGGATAGACATTTACATTTTCTTTACACAGAGACAAATGGAACCAGGCAAAACTAAGCTTAGAAACAAAATATTTTATTCATCACATTCACCTGATTAAACCTTCACCGTGTTAACCCACCTTACAACTATTGGAACCTCAGGTAGGATTACGGAAGGCACAGCTCCAAGTAACTTGCTTCATTGTATCATTGGACTGAAAGAGGGAAGAGATTCAACTCAAACAGATAGATGGTGGAGTGTCCAGGCACAGAAAAACAGCCCCCAAGGCTTATGGCAGACAATTATGTAGATCTGCCCAGATCGCATTCTGTAGTTCTGGGAGAAGTCCAGGGTTCCATGGCAGCAGGTTGAAGGTGAACAACAATGAACATCCATTGGATCCAAAAAGCTCAAAATGACTAATCACCTGAAAATAAATTCTATCTGCTACTCAAAACACAAAAAGCAACAACAACAAAAGCACTATATTTTATATATTCAAGATTATATTGAAGTTCCCTTTCTCTCTAACGTCAGGGGTCAGGCACGTGATCTTGACATTCATGTTAAGAGGAGTCCACCGTGCTCACAAATGACTATTGTAGATTCCTCGTGCGGATGGACACACATTTGAACTTTTGCTTATTTCTAGAAATAAAGCTGGAATGTGTAGGAGCTGTAGTAGTATTTGTTCTGTACAAAATAAATGAGACTGACTCACTGTAATCCAGGGAAGGGTTAACAGAATTGATATCATCCAAATCAACTGGCCCTGGGCAGATGGTTTGATAATGAGGCCATGAAGTTCTTTGATAATGAGGCCAATACAGTTCTGTATTACTGCTCCAGAAAGTATGCTATGGAAATCGTTCAAATCCTCTAAAAGGAGTGTTATTACAAAATGGGGTGTTTCAAAGTCATTGCTGAAACATTTGTAATGTTCATGAAGATCCCTGAGATACCAAGACTTCTGTGTAAATGTGTGTCATAGAGAAAAAAATATTTCAGATGGAAAAATATGGAGAAATTTGCTGAAAGTCCTATAACTTCTAAGTATTGAACCTGGCGTCTGAACCCAAATGTCTGTGTCCACAGAGCTAGGCCTTCTCTTTTTGCCCCCTTCTCCTCAGCAGATTTGTTAGACAAAGTTCTGGAAATGGAAAAGCAGCTGTCAAAGGCAGAATTGACTTGACAGAAACAAAAACAAACAAAAAAAGAAAAAGAAACTCACAACACACTTTGATACAAAAGGTCAGCCTTAAGCCAGATTGTGACATTGGTGACATTGTCTCTGGTTCCACAATCTTCCTTCCTGCCATCATCAAACATCATACTTAGGGTCTTATATCAATCCCAACACAGTTGTATGAGTCATTTAATCCTCTCTCTTCCAGTATTCTCTCTCTCTCTCTCTCTCTCTCTCTCTCTCTCTCTCTCTCTCTCTCTCTCTCTCTCTCAGTATAAGGTGTGCCCAGACATGTTTTCTTCTTTATTTTTTAAAATAATATATAAAATACATACAGTGGAGTGCATAAAGTATACAAATGTTAAATGTACAGCTCAATGAATTGTTTAATATATACATACACTGGTGTAACTGCCACCCAGATGAGATTCAGAACATGTCCACTATCCCAGAAAACTTTCTTGAGCTACAGCCTTTTTATTTGAGAGTAAGGTTAATTGAGGTATCATTTTCATACAATAATATTCACACTATGCGGTTCTATGAGGTTTGACAAATGCATATTGCCATCAGTAAAATCAAGATAAAGAACGGTACCATTGGGGTGACGAGTTAACTCGGTTAGAGTATGGTGCTCTTAACAACAAGGTTGCCAGTTCGATCCCCACATGGGCCACTGTGAGCTCCGCCCCCCCACAACTAGACTGAAACAACAACTTGACTTGGAGCTAATGGGTCCTGGCAAAACACACTTAAATAAAAGATTTGAAAAAAAAAAAAAAAGATTACAGGCCTATCCCAAGAAACGAGAAAAATCCCAAATAAATAACCTCACGTTACACCTTAAAGAACTAGAAAAAGAAGAACAAATGAAACCCAAGGTCAGCAGAAGAAAGGAAATAATAAAAATCAAAGCAGAACCAAAGACAATAGAAAAAATTAATGTAACAAAGAGCTGGTTCTTTGAAAAGATTAACAAAATTGACAAATTCTTGGCTAGACTCACTAATATAAAAAGAGAGAGGACACGAATAAACAAAATCAGAAATGAAAAAGGGGAAATTATCATGGATGCCACAGAAATACAAAGGATCGTCCAAGAATACTATGAAGGACTATATGCCACCAAATTCAATAACCTAGAAGAAATGGACAAGTTCTTAGAAACATAGCCTTCCTAGGCTGAACCATGAAGAACTGGAAAATCTAAACGGACCAATCACCAGTAACAAAATTGAATCAGTCATCCAAAACCTTCCCAAAAGGAAAAGTCCGGGACCAAATGGCTTCACTAGTGAATTCTATCAAACCTTCAAAGATGATCTAATAGCAAACCTGCTCAAAATCTTCCAAAAAATTGAAGAGACAGTACTCCCTAACTCATTTAATGAGGCCAACATTACCCTGATACCAAAACCTGGTAAGGACAACACAAAAAAAGAAAACTACAGACCAATAACTCTGATGAATACAGATGCAAAAATCCTAAACAAAATTCTAGCAAATCGAATGCAAGAATGCATTAAAAAGATTATTCATCACGACCAAGTGGGATTCATCCCCGGGGCACAAGTTCAACATCCGCAAATCCATCAATGTGATACACCACATAAACAAAATTGAGGACAAAAATCATATGATTATATCAATTGATGGAGAAATAGCATTTGACAAGATACAACATCCATTTATGATTAAAACACTTCATAAAATAGGTATAGAAGGAAAATATCTTAACATGATAAAGGCCATATATGACAAACCCTCAGCTAATCTCATAATTAATGGTGAAAAACTGAAGCCCTTTGCTCTATGTTCAGGAACACGACAGGGCTGTCCCCTACCATCTCTGCTTTTCAGCATAGTGTTGGAAGTCCTTGCTAGAGCAATCAGGCAAGGGAAAGAAATAAAAGGCATCCAAATTGGGAATGAAGAAGTTAAATTGTCACTCTTTGCAGATGACGTGATGCTATATATAGAAAACCCTAAAGACTCCACCAAAAAGCTATTGGAAACAATCAACGAATACAGTAAAGTTGCCGGCTACAAAATCAACATACAAAAATCCATTGCATTCCTATATACTAAGACTGAAATCTCAGAAAAAGAAACAAACAAACAAACAAACAAAAAAACCAATTCCTTTTGCAATTGCAGCAAAAAGAATACAATACTTAGGAATAAACTTAACCAAGGATGTGAGAGACCTATATGATGAAAACTATAAGACATTTTTTAAAGAAATTGAAGAAGACACAAAGAAATGGAAAGACATTCCGTGCTCATGGATTGGAAGAATCAACATAGTTAAAATGGCTATATTACCCAAAGCAATATACAGATTTAATGCAATCCCCATCAAAATCCCAATAACATTCTTTAAAGAAATAGAACAAAAAATCATCAGATTTGTATGGAATAACAAAAGGCCCCGAATAGCCAAAGCAATATTAAGAAAAAAGAACAATGCTGGAGGTAGCACACTCCCTGACTTTGGCTTGTACTACAGGGCTACAATAATCAAAACATCATGGTATTGGCAGAAAAACAGACACATAGACCAATGGAATAGAATTGAGAACCCAGAAATAAAACCACATAAATATCGACAGATAATTTTTGACAAAGAAGCTAAAAACATACAATGGAGGAAAGACAGCCTCTTCAATAAGTGGTGCTGGGAGAATTGGGTAGCCATGTGCAAAATAATGAAACTGGCATGCTGTTACCATGTACCAAAATTAAATCAAAATGGATCAAAGACCTAAGCATAAGACCTGAGAAAATAAACTGCATGGAAGAAAACATAGGTACTAAACTTATGGACCTTGGGATCAAAGAATATTTTATGAATTTGACTCCAAAGGCAATGGAAGTAAAAGCTAAAATAAACGTATGGGACTATATGAAACTTAAAAGCTTCTGCACAGCAAAAGAAACAACCGACAAAATAAAGAGGCAACCAACTGAATGGGAGAAGATTTTTGCAAACAGTGCCTCCGATAAGGGGCTAATATCCAAAATATACAAGGAACTCATGAAACTCAACAACAAAAAACGAACAACCCAATTGAAAAATGGGCAGACAACCTGAAGAGACATTTCTCCAAAGAGGACAGACAAATGGCAAATAGACATATGAAAAAATGCTCAACATCACTAATCATCAGAGAAATGCAAATAAAAACCACAATGAGATATCACCTCACCCCAGTTAGAATGGCTATTATCAACAAGACAAATAGTAACAAGTGTTGGAGAGGCTGTGGAGCAAAAGGAACCCTCATACACTGTTGGTGGGAATGCAGACTGGTGCAGCCGCTATGGAAGGCAGTGTGGAGGTTCCTCAAAGAATTACGAATGGAATTACCATATGACCCAGCAATCCCTCTCCTGGGTATCTACCCAAAAAATCTGCAAACATTTAGAGATAAAGACACGTGTGCTCCAATGTTCATTGCAGTTTTATTTACGGTGGCCAAGACATGGAAACAACCAAAATGTCCTTCGATAGATGAATGGATAAAGAAGTTGTGGTATAGATACACAATGGAATACTATTCGGCGGTAAGAAAAGATGAGATAGGACCATTTGTGACAACATGGATGGATCTTGAGAATATAATGCTAGTGAAATAAGTCAGACAGAAAAAGCAGAGAACCATATGATTTCACTGATATGTAGTATGTGAACCAACAACAACAAAAGAACAAGACTAACAAATGAGAAACAGAAACTGATAGACGCAGACAATAGTTTAGTGGTTACCAGAGGGTAAAGGGGATCAAATATATGGTGATGGAAGAAGAACTGACTCTGGGTGGTGAACACACAATGGGATTTATAGATTATGTAATACAGAATTGTACACCTAAAATCTATGTAATTTTACTAACAATTGTCACCCCAATAAACTTTAATTCAAAAAAAAAGAGAAAAAGAAAAAAGAAAGAAATAACTGTACCATCAACCTCCCCTGGCAACCACTGATCTCTTTTCTGTCCTTATTCGTATTTTTTTCTAGAATGTCAAGTAAATTAAACCATACAATACATTGTCTTTCGAGTCTAATTTCTTTCATTCAGCATAATACATTTGAGTTTCTTCCATGTGGTTGTGTGTTCAACAGTTCCTTCCTTTTTATTCCTGAGTAGTACCTAATTATGCCACAGTCTACCATCCATCAGTTAAAGGACATTGGATTATTTCCAGATTTTTACAATTATGAATAAAGCCACTATAAACATTCACATGCAGGGTTTAATGTAAATCTAAGTTTTCATGGGGGTGGGAGGTACGGGGCATAAATCCCTCCTTGATTTTTTGACCTATGCTAAGGGGTGTCAAACTTTATTTAAAAAACAAACAAACAAACAAACAAAAAAAACACTTTCCAGAGTGCTTGTACCATTTTATAGTCCCATTAGCATTATGTGAGATTTTTATTTGCTCCACATTCTCACTAGCACCTAGCATTACCAAATTTTAAAAAAGTCATTTCACTAGGTGTGTGGCACAGATTTTTGAAGCTGAGCAAACATGTCCATAGGGTTTATTGTTGTCTTCAGAGGAGACTTAAAAATCAATCTTAAACATCTAAACACACACACACACACACACACACACACACACACACACACACGAACTACTTGGCTGCATACTAATTAGGCAGTTCATATTAATGATCCTGACTGGAGTTACTCCTCATTCAGTCTGATTTTGATTAGCAGTCTATATTTCAAGCAGCATGTGACACCAATTTATTTAGCACACTTGTTAAAAGCAAGGGTCTTTCTTGCAGTTGACCCATGGGTTATACCTGAAGGTTGTGACTCCTCAGTGCCTTTTGGCATCTTTAAAATAATCAACAACCTACTTCTGATTACCTTGTTTAAGTGTGTTTTCTGTACCCAGAAAATGAAACACTTCTCCAGCTTCTACTTTTAAGAATATATCTATCAAAAATACTGTACGCTGGAGGAAGGGGAAAAAAACGCTTCATTGCAGTAAACAAATTGTCACACTCAGGGGATTGCTACAGAATTCAATCACTTTTCTTCTTTGCCCTCAATATGCACAGGGCCGCACATTGCTATTCTCTAGAAGTAACCACTTCTGATTTTTCTGACTTGGGCAGAAAGCACTTATAGTCAGAACCTAGGCCTCTCAGATTTATCACACAAATTCCTCCATGGCCTGCTTTCAGGTTGTCCCTGGATCTCTGCTAATGCCTTATTCATTTGCATCGTCTCCCCATCTGCTGATTCTAATGGTGTGTGGTCAGCAATTAGACTGTGATGCATGTGCCACCCCCTATACATGACTTACCCCTCCTCCCTCCTCACCCAGCCCCAGCTGTTTCCATCTTTCTGCCTCATCCCCAAGTAGAGGAATACACCAGATCACCTCAGCTGCATCTTTTCATTTTCTTATTTTAAATAGATAAATGTGCACAAAGAATAAGTTCAAAAGATACAAAAGACATAGAGCTAGAAGTCTCTTTCATTCTCTTATCCAGTTCCCCAAGTCCCTTGCTCAGAGGGAACTACTGTCACCGGTATCTCGTGCCCTTTCAGAAAGAGATATTCTATGCATCAACAAACACACAATTTATTTGTATTCTTTGCAGAAATGGTAACAAGCTATAACACCTTTTTCAATCTAGCTTTTTCCATATAAAACATATACTTGCTATTGAGCATACTTCAGTGGATTTCCCTCATTCTTTTTAAGTTGTTTAATGTTAAAGTTGTGTATATATTATGATTTATTTTAACGAAGTCTTTTCTAAAGTATCCAAAATAATGACTTAGTAGCCTAAACAAGATAGTTTATATCATGAAAAAGATGAGCAAAGTTATGTGGTTCAGGGCTAGTATTGGTAGCTACAGTCTCAGAGATGGAAGATCCTTCTATCTTGTTGTTCGCTGTTCTTAGTACATGAATTTCTCCTTGTGTTTGAAGATGGCCGCTTAAGCTCTAACCTTTACTTCTGCATTCCTGCCTAAAGAAAGATCAGTGGAGGAACACACCAGACCACCTCTCATGCCCTTTCAGAAGAACACTTCCCAGCATACAAAGTTCTTTCAGTTATATCCTGTTTTTCAAAACTTAGTCACAAAGCCATACCTAGCTGCAAGGGAGGATGTGAAATGTAGTCACAATTCAGGGAGCCTGTTAAAAATTTGGGGTCCTATTAAGAAGGAAGGGCGGTAGAATGGATACTGGGGTATAACAACAATCAGTTTCTGTCCCAGGCCTTTTGCTCTTAGATACAATGCTGAAATAAAGATCTTTGTGAAAGTTTCATTTCACACTATGTGGGAAGATTTCTAGAATTTCTGGGTCAGAGGGTTATACATTTTTATTTTTATGAATATTACCAATTGCCCTCCATTGACAAGGTAACAATACACACCTGTACCGATGTTACATGAGAGTGCCTGTTTTCCCCACACCCTCAACAATCCTGTATGCTCACATTTTTTTATTTTTTTATTCTTTACCATTATGATAGCTAAAATACAGTATCCCAATTTATCTTCATTGAACTTAATGGAAGTTTCTCTTATTTTTAGTGAAGTTAAGTACTTTAAAAAAGGTCTAGAAATCATTCCTATATCCTTATCTCTGAACTGTTTCCATCATTTGCCCATTTGTTCATTGGATTATTTCCTTGTTAATCTGTAGAAATTCTAAATTGGGGAAATTAGCATTTTCAGTAGTATTTTTTATAAACAGTTTTCCACAATTTTGGCTTTGTTTATTGTGTCTTTGTTTCTATGCAGATTTTAAAAAGAGAAGTAAGCCTTTATCTCTTTGTCTCACAAATAAAGCTGGATGAGTTGGTTGCTTTTTGGTGATTAGTCAGAGGGAACAAATCCCATATCCTCTTCTGGTGGCTGCGGGAGCAACGGGAACAGCAGTGGGGGCAGCAGCCATCGGGCAGCAGCCACAAATGGAGATGAACTAGCCACGAAAGGCCTTGACCTTTACAGCAAGTGGAAAGGTGTAATCAGTCTCCACAGACAAAGCCAGGACCCGCTGTACTCACTGATGATAGATGGGGTGCTGACGTAACAGGTGGGTAAGCATCTGCAGACACAAGCTGTAACATGGCGGACGCCTTCCAGGAAGTGAGAGTGGCGTTTTTCTCTGTGATGTCAAGCACGTCCGTGTTGTAGATGCTGCCATTGCCAAACCCCTGCCGGACGATCAGCGTGGGGAGAAAGGGAAGGTGTTCAGCCGTGTGGCTTTGTCTGAAGTCTTATTCAGCTGCACGTCACTCAGGATTTAAGTGGTGATTCCTTTGTGAAGTTGAATTTATCCCTTTTAAGAAATTGCTCCTGGGTTTTGTGATATTCTTAGGAAGGTGCTTCCCGTATGTCATGCAGGGACTCTGCTCCCACTCCCCGCACCAGAAGGCAGGACATGGCGAGGCCAAAAAGGAACACCCACGGAGCCATAGATAGGGGAGTCATACCACTATATTCTCGCTGGCAGTTGGTGGAGACACAAAAGCAAACATCTGCCAGTAACCCAATGAGGGGTCTTCCTGCACCCCAGTCTCACTGGCGGCTGGGTGAGACAAAGGAAGTGGGATCCACACGATCCACAATCCACCATCCACGCTTCTCTGCCAAGCAACCAACCAACTAATCCCCTAGCATAACCAGTTATATTAGTTATATTAGTGGCTAATGTCTAACCAGTAACAGCTGATGGCCACCCAGCCACAGCGGATGGCCATCTGATTACAGCTGATGGCCATCTAATAACCGAGCCAGCACCTTTCCATGTGAGAATGAAAGCCTGAAAACTACTCTCTGGGACTCTGTCCCCACACCATACCAAAATTACAAAATAAATTCTCATGGTTTTCTTTTTCACACTAATAACAATTACAAAGAAGCTCCAACTTCATTTATTTTAGCATGACTTTTTGTTATCCTGGCCCCACTGACCCATCTATCTTCCCCCATTGACTTGATATCTTAGCTGCATCAAAAGGGAGGAAGCAGTCTTTTTTCACTCAAAATGAGTACATCTTAATTCCACTTTCTATTTTATATATCCTGTACTGACACTGATATTATTCATTATGCTTTAGAGTAACATATTGCAGTTGTATCCAATTTGCCAATGAGTGAAGTTAAGTACTTAGAGATTCAAGCATTCAAACTCATCTGCTCTCAGCCTAGATACTGGACCATATAAAGCTAAAACACAGGGAGTTGTGGGGGAAGGAATTCAGGTTTTGGAGGTGGTTATGGTGTTTAAGTCCTAACTCCCAGTACCTCAGAAAGTTACTGAATTTAGAGATGGGGTCTTTAAAAAGGCATTTAGGTTAAAATGAGGTCATATAGGTATTCATATAAGAAAAAGGAAATTAGGACAGAGATACAGAGGGAAGACCATGTGAAGACATGGAAAGAAGATGGCCATCTACAAGCCAAAGAGAGAGGCCTCAAAAGAAACCAACCATGATGATTGTCATGCAGAGTGTCATGTGGGGTCTCTGGTCCCGCTCCCCATATTAGACTGCAGGACATGGTGAGGACTAAAAGGATCACCCACGGAGCCATAGATAGGGGAGTCATACCACTACATTCTCGCTGGAGGCTAGGCCAGAGACACAGGAAGCAGGAGTCACACTATCTGCAACCCGCCATCCCCTTCTCTGTGCCAACTGACTTCACTTGCTAACTGCAATCCGCACTTGCTAGCTCAGCCACCATCTCCTTACAAGCCCCCATTTGCTGCTAGCGTAGTCACGACAGTTATATTAGTGGCCAATGGCTCACTGGTTACAGCTGACGGCCAACTAGCCACAGCTGATGGCCATCCAATCACAGTTGATGGCCATTTACTACCTGAGTGAGCACCTTTCTACATGAGGCCAACAGCCGGAAACTGTACTCCTGGCTCTGTCCCCACACTCCACCCCTACAGGGTCTCGCCTCACAATCTACATGACAAGAATCTTCTGCGAAGTTCCCTGTGTGAGGAGCCTGGAAGTGAATGCAATATCCTGGACACAGCCAGGCTGTGGGGGCAGAGCCCCACAAAGTAGTTTCCAGGCTCTCGGCCTCACATAGATAGGTGCTGGCTCAGGTAGTAAATGGTCATTAACTGTGATTGGATGGCCATCAGCTGTGGCTAGTTGGCCGTCAGCTATAACCAGTGAGCCATTGGCCATTAATATAACTGTTGTGGCTACGCTAGCAGAAAATGAGGGCTAGCAAGGGCGAAGTATGGATTGCGGATAGTGTGGCTCCTGCTTCCTGTGTCTCCAACACAGTTGCCAGCGAGACTATAGTGGTATGACTCCCCTATCTGTGGCTCCGTGGGTGTTCCTTTTAGGTTTCACCATGTCCTGTGTTATGTGTGGGGCAGGATCAGAGAACCCGCCTGCCACCCTCCATGACACATGGCACAGCAAGCAGGGTACAGTGCCGGCCAAAGCTCTCCAAAGGATGGTAGAGCAGTTTGTGTGTATGAACACTCAGTCCCAGGAAGACCAGGAGGAGCAGCTGCCGGAGAGCTGGACCCCCGTGGAGGGGCGGGAAGACGTGGACGGTTGGCCCTCACCCCCAGGTTGGGGAGGAATTGGAGCCCTGCGGAGAGGGCACACATTGTGAGGCTAATGCACAGCCCTGGCAAATGACTGTGGACTATGAGGAACGGGCTCCATCCCTAATTTAATGGACCCCTTGACTGTTGGCTTGGGAGCGTACCACCATGTAGTGGAACTGGCGGATGTTTGCTTCCTGTGTCTCACCCAGCCACCGTGGAGAATATGTGAGAACCCTGGCTGTGCCCAGAGAGAGTGGTGGTGTCCTGAGAGGCCCTGGCTGTGTCCAGGGAGACTGGTGGTACCCTGAGAAGCCCAGGAAGTCTGGCTGTGCCCAGGACTGGTGGTGCCCTGAGAAACCCTGGATGTGCCTAGAGAGCCTGGCTGTGTCCAGGAAATTTGTGGGGACAAAGTCCCAGAGAGTAGTTTCCAGGCTCTCGGCCTCACATGGAAAGGTGCTGGCTCAGATAGTAGATGGCTGTCAACTGTGGCTAATTGACCGTAAGCTGTAACCAGTTAGCCAATTAGCCACTGATATAATTGCGAAGGGTGCTCTGGTGAGTGAGTCCAGTCAGTCCTGTTGGTTGGGTGGCAGGCAGAGAAGCAGACAGCAGGTTGCGGGTCGTCTAACTCCAGCCTCCAGTGAGCCTATAGTGGTATGACTCCCTGTGGGGACAGAGCCCCAGAGAGTAGTTTACAGGCTCTCGGCCTCACGTGGAAGGGTGCTGGCTCGGGTGGTGGATGGCCGTGGCTGTGGCTGATTGGCCATTGGATGTGGCTGGTTAGCCGATTGGCCGCTGGTATAACTGCTGCGGCTACGAAGGAGAGCCGAGGACTGCGGAGGAGCCGAGCAGAGCCGAGGAGAGCGGAAGAGGAGAGCCGAGGAGAGCGGAAGAGAGGAGACGAACAGAGTCGAGAGAGTGGAGGAGAGTCGTCGGTCGGTCAGTTGGCGGAAAGGTGGACGGCAGGTCGCGTGTCCAGTGGGCCCAGCCTCCAGTGAGACCATAGTGGTATGACTCCCCAATCTATGGCTCTGTGGGTGTTCCTTTTTGGCCTCACCATGTCCTGCGTTCTTATGTGGGGAGCGGGACCAGAGACCCCACATGACACGCTGCGTGACAGCTTCTTAGGTACAACCAGTCTCTCCGGGCACAGCCAGGCTCTCTCAGGGCACTGCCACTCTCTCTGGGCACAGCCCGACTTCCTGGGCACAGCCAGGGTTCTCACATATTCTTGACGGTGGATGATCAAGACACAAAAGCAAACATCCGCCAGTTCCACTACGTGGTGGTACATTCCCAAGAAAACAGTCAAGCGGTCCATTAAATTAGGGATGGAAGGCAATTCCCCATAGTCCACAGTCATTCGCTAGGGCTGTGCATTAGCCTCGCAATGTGTGCCGTCTCCGCAATGCAAGGGCTCCAATTCCTCCCAAACTTGGGTGTGAGGGCCTCAGCAAGCACTTCCCAGCCCACAGGGCCACAACGACTTTCACTTTCTCCGGCCTATGCTGGTTGGAGGACTGTCCACATCTGTCGTGTGGAAGACCCTGCTCACTGCACCATTTGTCATGTGGGGCGGCCTGCGGGGTCTCTGGTCCCGCTCCCCACATAAGAACGCAGGACATGGTGAGGCCTAAAAGGAACACCCACGGAGCCATAGATAAGGGAGTCATACCAGTATATTCTCGCTGGCTACTGGGTTGGAGACACAGGAAGCAGGAGCCACATGATCCGCAACCTGCCGTCTATTTGTATCTGCCAACCAACCTCACTTGCTAACTGAAATCCGCGCTTGCTGGCTCAGCCACCATCTTCTTGCTAGCTCCCATTTTTCTGCTAGCATAGCCACGGCAGTTATATTAGTGGCCAATGGCTCACTGGTTACAGCTGACGGCCAACTAGCCACAGCTGATGGCCATCCAATCACAGCTGATGGCCATTTACTACCTGAGCCAGCACCTTTCCATGTGAGGCTGAGAGCCTGGAAACTGCACTCCTGGTTCTGTCCCCACAATGATGTTACCAGAGAGTGAGTCCTCCTTGGAGCAGTGTCCAGGTTCTTGGCGTCTCGAGCAAAGAATTGAATGAGACACAGAAATAAAGTGGTGAAAGAGTAGTTTATTAGAGGAGATAGTACACTCCAAAGAGTTTGGAACGGGCCTGAGCAGTTGAGACTGGTTCAAGGGCCCCGACTAAGGAGGCCTTGGTAATTTTTATTCCTTTTTCTCTCAAATGGGTCATTTCTTTACAGGCATGGGACCATTTGATTGACACCTGTGACTGACAAAAGATTATTATCTCATCTTTTGAAACTGTGCATGTTCCTTCCCAGAATTCAGTCTGTTCTAATATTAATGAACTTCCAGGCATATGTATGATATTATAATGAGGGTATAATGAGGCCCAGGCGAAATGAAGGTCATTGTGGCCTTCACTGTGCAGGTGTGAGTGACCGGTTCAATCTAGTTGGATATTTTGTGCCCATTTGTTCCTCATAGGGGTAGATAATTACAGTGAGAAGGGGAACTTTTGGGTGGAGAGTGGAGGTCCTCTGGGTGGTGTGTTCTAGGAGTTGTGTTGGACATGCAAGAATGCAGAGACGTGATGCCTGTCTCTAACTCCCTGCCTGCCTTGTTTTCCCCTTGAGAGAAGTGATCCCCATTAAATCTCTATGGGAAGTTGAGGGACAGGAGGTCTTTTCTTCTGTATCTGCTTCCTGCTGGGCAGGGGCATAGAGCTGTCCCTACCTATTGGGGGATTAGCGGAACTCTCACCCTGTCTGATCTCAGATGAGAGGAAGGGGTCTCAAGATCCACCTGGAAGACCGAGGTCTGCTTGGAAGGCTGTGTTGGCTTCTTTGATTGGGACTGGTAATCTTTCTGGGGTATCATCTGTACCCCCAAGGGCCCTAAATGAGGAAAAATAGATTTTAATTAATACATTTAAAAGTGTTAACTTTAAAAAGCAGAGCTCAAAGCTATAAATGTAAGGTGGTTACATGATGGAAAATCCGTCAGCTCTGTAGAGCTTGTGGATGTTTAATCGGTTATTCAGATGACAATAATTCCAGGAGCTAGGTCCGGAATGGGTTGGAAAGAATATTAGGCTTTAGAGATTATAATCAACAAATATGAATCACAAGTTTTAGGGCAATTATCTGAAGCAAGGAGTAGGAGATTTCTATGATTCAGGTTAAAAACAATCTATTGTCTATGATTAAGGCATAAAAAACTATTATAATCAGGGGTTATAAAGTTAAAACACTGGAAAAAAGGAAAGTTAGAGTTTCTATAATAAAAGGTCTCTTCATTTGGCCCATAGCAATGACGCTTTGATCTCAGATTTCTAGCCTCCAGGACTTGAGGAAACATATTTATGCTCTTTAAGCCACCCGGTCTGTGGTACTTTGCTATGGCAGCCTGAGCAGACGAAAGCAGTGGTACACAGACCTGGCTGAATCAATAAGGGGATTTGGTTGGAAGTCTTAGAAGTTACTCAGATTTGCTGTCTTAAGTTGTGTTCTCTGGACTATGCAATGAGGGTCTGCATACCAGGTGTAAAGGGAGCATTTACAGGAGCCACATCTATGAAGGAGTAAAAGAAATGAGAGAAGTTGAACAGTAATGTAACTGCACAGAGGCTTCAGTTGATCCTAAGGGGAGCTCTGGATGCCCCTGAAAGGTTGTCCAGATTGAGGCAAGGAGGCTGGGCCTTTGTACCCTCCTGTGGGCTATCCCCTGGCAGAGGGTCTGAACTTAGGTGTGGAAGCTCTGTGTGGCTGAGGCCAATTACTGAGAGGGCCTCAGCTGTGAGCCATCAGGGGCCAATGCTGCTGGCAGCAGGAAAACAAGTGTCCAGTGTTAGAGGGGGGATCTGAGTGGTGCACTATTGTTATACACCACGTCTACCTACACAGAAGGGAAACTCACAGCATGGAGGGACACCCTAAAGAAGGAGCACTCAGGATAGACATTGCCCAATGTGGCCTTGAGGGTTTGGAATGCAGGAACACTGAAACAGTTTCTCTAGGCAACTAGGCAACAGCCATTGGGATGAATCAGCCCAGCTATCATTATGTCTGTGAGGACAGAACCCCAGAAAGTAGTTTACAGGCTCTCGGCCTCACGTGGAGGGGTGCTGGCTCAGGTAGTAGATGGCCGTCAGCTGGGGCTGGTTGGCCGTCGGCTGTGGCCGGTTAGTCAGTTGGCCACTAATATAACTGCTGCGGCTATGGAGGAGAGCCGAGGATTGCCGAGGAGAGCCGAGGAGAGCCGAGGAGAGTTGAGGAGAGTGGAGGAGAGTCGTCGGTCGGTTGGTAGAAAAACAGACAGCAGGTCGCACATCCGGTGAACCCAACCTCCAGTGAGACTATAGTGATATAGTGACTCCCCTATCTATGGCTCCGTGGGTGTTCCTTTTTGGCCTCACCATATCCTGCGTTCTTATGTGGGGAGCGGGACCAGAGACCCCGCAGGCCGCCCTGCTCGACAATGTCATGCCTTCTAGGATTCAGATTCATAGGAGAGAGGGTCTACTTAACCGGACTGTGAGTTCTCAGAAGGCTGCATAATGTGGGGGAAGAGTGGTCCCCCCAAAAGGCCAATTGTAATGTCATCACCAGAAGAAAAGAGATGGATAGTGGGCAGGTGAAAACAATATGCATCCATTGGGCCCAGATTCTGAGTTGGAGTCTCAGTTTTGTGTATCCCTTGACAAGCAGTTTGAACTCATAAAATTTTAACTGTTTCATCTGTAAAGTAGAAATAATATTACCTAACTTATAGGATTTTTCAGGATAAAATTATGTCTATACAGATATACAAGTATATCTATATAGATAGATATCTATCTACTTATGTAAATATATGTGTATATGCATAAACAAATTATGCATATATATGCACAATTACATAATGTATATATGATGCCGATGTAATGACAGCCATCATATATTTGAGTGTCTATAGTTCCTAGGACCTCAACCACTATTTTCTATCATTTTATCTATGTGCATTTTGTTTCCCCAACTCTTTGAGAGAAAGAGGAACATTTGATTTGTCTTTTTAAATGTGCTCATCCTCAAACTCTAAATCTGGAAAACCCCTTAGAGATGCTGCATCTTTTTACAGAGAGAACTGTGGAGTTGGAAAGCTTTACAACTTTGTATTTCTCATATTGGCTGTGTGGCTATGCATAATTTTTCATTTAAAAAGTAAATTTAAAATAGTCAGCAGTGGAATAAAAAAACCAAAAGGGGAGTTTACTTGGTAGGTCATCTGCTCACTGGGGTCCGTATAAGCAAAGCCTTCTCAGGGGATTCTCAGTACCAGATGGTCCAAGGCAGGGGGAAGATAAGGGCAGGGTCGCCAGACAACGACCCACTGGAGGGTATGATGAAGTTCCAGAGTAGGGCACCCAGTCCCATTTCTTTCTCTGCTTATTATAGAAAGTGACACCAGGCAGAATTTGAATGGAGAAGAGAATGGTAAAGAGAAGTGGGAAGGGGCTGGCATTTTCTCCCATTTATTTATTTTCAAAAAGAGATTTAATTCCAGCAACAGCATGTCAACTTCACTCCCACACACAGCCACCAAAAGGGACGCTTCCGTGGACAATTCTCAGCTTGCAAAAGTTTCCTGTCCAAGGTCACACAAAAAACTGATATATCAATTTCCCTGAAATAAATGCCATCATGGAGGTCTTCTTGTCTCTGTCAGAGGTTATAAGCAGCCTTTGATGGAGTGGGGTAATGACATCGCAGAGTGATTGAAAGTGTTTGGGATGTGATTTCCTATTTGGTTCAGACAAAATAAAACAATTATCTGTGCTTCATCTTTTTTAAAGAGATTGTTTTCTGAACTCTTTCGTGCTTGAAGCCTGTTGCAGTACCAAGGAACAATATTAGCCTGTCACAATTATAAATCAGCTCATCATCCATAGTCAGTCTCCTATCTCCTTGAATTCTTTCCTAAGAAAATGATTTTTCTAGGTCTACCTTATCCCTGGGTGTTTTGCCTTTTGAAAAAGATGGTGCTGTAATGATCCATTAGCTTCAGAGAACTGTTGGATAGCACGTATCCAGGCACCCTGGGGAATATGCAGGTTGTCATCTTTGAGAGACCAAGACCCCCATTCTCTCAGGGACCAGCAGAAATAAGACACTCAGACACATGCATGCTGTGAGGGCAAGTGTTTACTTAAACAAGTTAAGGATATACTTGATATTGACATACATTAGGTACCCTGGTACATTTCTTATACATCACTAACGCATGCCTGAGGCAGTGGGATATCAGGAGAGGTCTCAGCATCCTCACTCTTACACTTTTACCCCCTGCTAACCATGTCATTAATGTCCTGACCCCTGGCCCTGCTTTACTCAACAATAACCTGTCACCACACCTACTAACTAATTTTTAGGTATCAGATTGCCGGCTCTATGCTGCAAAGAGTTTTTCTATCCCAGGGCCTTACCAAACAGAAGCCTTCAGCCCAGCCCTGCACATCTCTACACAAACGGTAGGAAAAGGTCCAGTGAACTGTTGCTTCTCCTAGAATCAACATATCTTTAATTCACTTCCATAGGTAGGTGCAGCAAATGGATACAGCCACCAACTTTTCTTTTTAATTGTGATAAAATATACATAACCTAAAATGTAGCATTATAACAATTTTTATGTGTACAGCTCAGTGCATTAAGTACATTCACATTATTATACAACCATCATCACCACTATCCATTTCCAGAACTTTTCCGTCTTCCCAAACTGAAACTTTGTACCCATTAAACACTAACTACCCATTCTTCCCTCCCCCAGCCCTGGCAACTACTATTTCTTTTCTGTCTCTGTGAATTTGACTATTATAAATTTGACTACTGTAAGTAATTTATACAAGTGGAATCATGCAGTATTTTCTTGTAACTGGCTTATTTTACTTAATATAATGTCTTCAAAGATCATCTATATTGTAGCATATGTCAGAAGTTCATTCCTTTTTAAGGCTAAATAATATTCCATTATATGTATATATGACATTTATTTATTCATGTTGGTGGACTTTTTTTCAGTTGTTTCCATCTTTGGCTATTGTGGATAATGTTGCTGTGTAGATAGGTGTATAAAAAATATCTACTCAAGTCTTGGCTTTTAATTCTTTTGATATATACCTTTAATGGGATTGCTGAATCATATGGTAATTGCATGTTTAATTTTTTGAAGAACCATAATACTCTTTTCCACAAAGATGCATAATTTTACATTCTCTCCAGCAATGCACAGGGGTTCCAATTTCTCCACATCCTTTCCAACATTTCTTCTCTCTCTCTCTCTCTCTTTCTTTCTATCCCTTTTTTTTTTTTTTTTTTTTTTGGTAACAGTCACTGTAATGCATGTCCTGTTGGTTATTTTTAAATGTAGTGATCACTATTCATTTGCAAAGTTGCTTCAAAATAAAGGGGAGAGAAAGAATATGGAAAGAAAACCAATGAGAAGAGGTCAATGAGAACTGAACAAAGAAATTAGTCAGTTAAAAAGGGAAGTAATATGTGTGTGTGTGTGTGTGTGTGTGTGTGTGTGTGTGTGTGTATTGTGTGTATACATTTTACAATATAACAGCCACCATCATTGGAATCTTGTTGCTGGTGACTGGGCCTCTTTTGCATCTGAGGGGATGGACACTCTAATTTTTCATGCTTCTGAAATATTTCATATATTCTCAAGCAACAAGCTTAGACCATTGTGATCTTTTTCATCTATTAGCTCCACAGTACTAAAACATATTTGTCAATAATGGTGTCAATAAAAAACAGACTGATGATCACCTGAGAGGAGATACTTGCAATTATCTAAAGTTGATGGGGGTTAGTATTTAAAATATATAAATAACTCCTGCAAATCAAGAGGGAAAATAAAGAAATCAAATAGAAAATGGGCGAAGAACTGAAGAATATGGATAAGCAGTTTACAGACAGGGAAGTTTGAAAAATGATAATACGTGGGGTGGCCGCTTAGCTCAGTTGATAAGAGCGTGGTGCTCTTACAACAAGGTTGCTGGTTCGATCCCCACATGGGCCACTGTGAGCTGCGCCCTCCACAACTAGATTGAAACAACTACTTGACTTGGAGCTGATGGGTCCTGGAAAAACATACTTAAAGTAAAATTTTTTTAAAAAAAAGTTTAAAAAGAAAAATGAAAACACATGAAAGAATTCTCTACTTCACTAGAAATCAGAGAACTGACAATTAAAACAGGAATCCACATTGCATCCCAAAGCATAGCAAAACTTTAAAAGCTTAAAAAAATAATAAAGGCAAATGTTTGTGGGTAAGCCAAGACAAGAGCTTCCAGGCACTGCTGTTGAAAATGCAAACTCAATTATTCTGGAAAATAAACTGATGTTTCATGACATTAAATATGTGTACGACAAAAGAAGAAGAAATCCCTTTCTTGAATATCCCAAAGCAATTCTTGGACAGGTCTGTGAGAAAAATAACTAATGAGGATCTTTATCACAGCATTGTTTGTGGTGCCAGGGGGTGGAGAAAAGCAATTTGGAGTCCATCACAATGGGATAAGATAAACAAAATTAGTGGATTCCCCATGAAATATGATGAAGCAGTTAGAAGCAATTGAATGAAAGTACATTCAACACCATGGAGATATAATAAAACAAAATGTTAAGGTAAAAAAAATCAGCAATCAATAAACAGAAAAAGATATACAGCATATCACCTTTAATACCATTTATGTACATTAAAACTCATGCAGATACAAAACAACAGTGTTTTTAAAGGGTACATGCATATTAGAGATGTATATCAGCACATTAGAATGGGTGCCTAAAAGAGAGACAGGAGAATGGATATGAGAATTAGAAATAAAAAGGAAAAACACAAAAATAAAACAAGAGAGGGGACTTTCAGTAGACTGTTGATGATAGCATGATGATGACAATAGAAGTGATGAATACGGATGGCTAGCTCATAATTCCTTAGCTGAGGGCCAAACATAAAATAAAACAAAGGGAAAAAAAAGCAAAAGAAGAGCCAGTGAATAACATCTGATTGTTCTCTCTTGTATCATTAGGTCTCTATCTGTATATCTATATCCCACAACCCAGAACATTCCAACATAGACAGTGAGCAGCTCTACATAATAAACATGAAATCTTTCCTCTTACACTGAATGTTCTAGTGAAGGCAGTAAGCAAAAAAATAAAAATAATAATGAAAAAATACAGGCAGTCAGTTTAGAAGGAATTATTAAACTATCTCTATTTGCAGAAGACATAATCTTACGTATAGAAAACCAAATTCAGCAGGATCACAGGATACAAGATTAATGACAAAATAAATTGTATTGCTGAACACTAGAAAGGAAGAATCCAAAAACGAATTTAAGAAAATTCCACTTACCCTAGCATCAATAAGAATAAAATACTTACGAATAACTGCAACTAAATACAAAACTTAAACTCTGGACACTACAAAACATAACAATGAAATTAAAGAAGAAAAGAAATTAAACAACAAAAGAAATTAAAGAAGATGTAAATAAATGAAATTAACAAAAGAAATTAAAGAAGATGTAAATAAATGAAAAGCCATCCTATTCATGGATAGAAAGACATATTATTAGTGTTAAGAGGGCAATACTTCCCAAATTGATCTACAGTTCCTATTAATATCCCAGCTGTCTTTCTTGCTGAAATGACCAAGCTAACACTGGAATTCACATGAAAATTGAAAGGACCCAAAATAGTCACAAAACAATCTTGCAAAAGAAAAACAAAAGATAGAGGACTCACACTTTCCAATTTTAAAACTTACTACAAAGCTACCATGATGATGTCAGGGTGGTACCAGATAAAGATAGACATATAGATCAATAGAATATAATTGAGAATCCAGAAATAAACTCTTGTATTTATGGTCAATTGATTTTTGACAAGGGTGTCATGACAACTTAGTGGTAGAATAGTCTTTTCAACCAATGGTGCCAGGACAACTGGATATCCACATGCAAAAGAATGAGTTAGACTCCTTTATATCACATGCAGAAATTAACTCAAAATTAATCTTAGACTTAAATATTAGAGCTACAGGTGATAATTTTTTTAGAAGAAAACATAGGAGTAAATCTTTGTGACCTAGGGTTAGGCAATAGTTTTTTAGATAGGACCACACAAACACAAGTGAGAAAATAAAAAATAGATAAGTTAAACTTTATCAAAATTAAAAATCTTGTGCTTCAAAGAAGACCATCAGGAAAGTGAAAAGACAACGCACAGAAGGGAAGAAAATATTTGCAATTCAAGGGAAATCAGACAATGGATTCATCAATCAACAAAACAGAGAGGCAACCAAACAAATAGGAGAAGATATTTGCAAACAACACCTCCAGTAAGGGGCTAATATCCAAAATACATAAAGAACTCATACAACTCAACAACAAAAAAAAACAAATAATCCAATTAAAAACTGGGCAGAGGACCTCAACAGATATTTCCCCCAAGAAGACGTACAAACAACTAACAGATACATGAAAAGATTCTCAACCTCACTAGTTATTAGGGAAATGCAAATCAAAACTACAATGAGATACCACTTCACACCTGTTAGGATGGCTAACAAGACAAGTAAAAACAGGTGTTGGAGAGGTTGTGGAGAAAAAGGACCCCTCAATACACACTGTTGCTGGTAATGTAAATTGGTACAGCCATATGGAAAACAGTATGGAGGTTCCTCAAAAAATTAAGACTAGAAGTACCACATGACCCAGCAATCCCTCTTCTGAGTATCTACCACAAAATAATTGGAAAACTTTGTCTGTAAAGATATACTTGTATGTACCCCTATGTTCGTTGTAGTATTATTCACAGTGGTCAAGACATGGAAACAACTGAATGTGCTTCAATAGATGATTGGATAAAGAAAATGTGGTACATACATACAGTGGAATATTATTCTGCCATAAGAAAACATGAAATACTGCCATTTGTGACAACATGGATGGATCTTGAGAATATCACGCTAATGAAATAAGTAAGATAGAAAAGGTCTAGAACCATATGATTTCACTCATAAGTAGGATATAAAACTGAAACCTACAAACAAACTAAAATTCATAAACACAGACAATAGTTTAGTGTTACCAGAAGGAAAGGGGCTGCTGGGGTAAAGTAGAAAAAAGTAAAGGGGGTCAAACTTATGGTGGCGGAAGGAGATTAGATTTTGGGTGGTGAACACACAATACAATACACAGATGAGATACTATAAAATTGTACATTTGGAAAAAAAAATTGCTTTCCCTGAAAAAAAAAAAAAAACCTTAAAAATGTGCAAAGTATCTGAATAGTCATTTCTCTAAAGAATATATAGACAAATATTCAATAAATACATGAAAATATACTTAACATTATTAGTCATTAAGAAATTACAAATCCAAAGACCGAAACATAAGACTTGAAACAATAAACTGCATAGAAGAAAACATAGGTACTAAACTTATGGACCTTGGGTTAAAGAGGATTTTATGAATTTGACCTCAAAGACAAGGGAAGTTAAAACTAAAATAAATAAATGGGACTATATCAAACTAAAAAGCTCTGCTCAGCAAAAGAAACCAATGACAAAATAAAGAGGCAACCAACCGAATGGGAGATTTTTGCAAACAATGCCTCTGATAAGGGGCTAATGTCCAACATACATAAGGAACTCATGCAACTCAACAAAGAAACAACAACAAAGAATCAAATTTAAAAATGTGCAGAAGACCTGAATAGACATTTCTCCAAAGAGGACACACAAATAGCCTATAGACATATGAAAAAATGCTCAACATCACTAATCATCAGAGAAATGTAAATAAAAACCACAATGAGATATCACCTCGCACCAGTCAGAATGGCTATCATCAACAAGACAAATAACAAGTGTTGGAGAGACTGTGGAGAAAAATAAACCCTCATACACTGTTGGTGGGAATGCAGATTGGTGCAACCACTATGAAAGGCAATGTGGAGGTTCCTCAAAAAATTAAAAATAGAATTACCATATGACCCAGCAATCTCTCTCTTTGGAATCTACCCCAAAACTCTGAAAACATTTATCCGTAAAGATATATGTGCTCCAATGTTCATTGCAGCTTTATTTACGCTGGCCAAAACATGGAAACAACCAAAGTGTCCTTTGATAGATGATTGGATAAAGAAGTTGTGGTATATATACACATGGAATACTATTTTGTCATAAGAAAAGATGAAATAGTGCCATTTGCAACATGCATGGATCTTGAGATTATAATGCAAAGTGAAATAAATCAGACAGAAAAAGTCGAGAACCATATGATTTCACTGATATGTGGTATATAAAACTGAAAACAACAAAGGAACAAGACAAACAAATGAGAAACAAAAACTCAATGACACAGACAATAGTTTAGACAGAGGGTGGGGGGAGGGAGTGGGGTGGTAGATGGTGGTAAAAGGGATCAAATACATGGAGATGGAAGGAGAACTGATTCTGGGTGGTGAACACAAAATGTGACATATGGATGATTTATCACAGAATTGTACACCTGAAACCTATGTAACTTTACTAACAATTGTCACCTCAATAAACTTTAATTTAAAAAAAAAAGAAAATGCAAATTAAAAAAATGAAGACCATGTCACACTTACTAGGATAGATATAATTAAAAAGACTCACAATAATAACTGTTGGCAAAGATACGGAAAGATTGAAACCTTTTGCTCTGAGAATTGTAAATTGTCTGCTATTTTGGAAAACAGTTTGGCAGTTTCACAAAATGTTATACGTAGAGTTATGGGAGGAGTTACCAACAATACTACTGCTAAGGATAAATCCAAGAGCTATAAATATATATGTCCATGAAAACACTTATACTCAAATACACATAGCAGCATTATTCATAATAGCCAAAAAATGGAAACAATCCAAATGTCTATAACTGTGAAAGGATAAATAAAATGTGATATATTCTGACAATGGAATAAAAACGAAATGAGATACTAATACATGCTAGAACATGGATAAACTTTTAAAATATTACGTTAAGAAAAAGAAACCAGTCATAAAAGATCATACAAGTATATATATGAATCCATTTATGTGAAATATGCTGAATAGCCAAACATATACAGACAGAAAGTAAATTAGTGGTTTCCAAAGTCTTAGGGATGGGGAGAATGGGGAGTGACTTCTAATGGGTACAGTGTTTCTTTGGGGGTGATTAAAACATTCTAAAATTAGTAGCGAAAGGTGCACAATTCTGTGAATAGACTAAAAACCATGAACTTGTACATGTTAAATGGTTAAATTGTATTGGTAAATTGTATTGGTAAAAGCAATAAAGTTGCTTTCAAATAAAGCCAAAATAAAAGTTTTATTTGGTTTGATTTTGTTTTAACATCGCTATATGTGTCTCTATGCTGAAAGTCAGAATTGGAGAGAGAAAGAGAATTAATATAGCACATTTCGAGAAGAATGCCAAATACCTTGCTTTAAATGATCAATCACTTAGGGGAGAAGTGACACACAAAATAAATATGGAAATAAGCATTTTCCTCCTTCTATTTTACAGCATGATCACATTGACTGTTGTGGACAAGAAAAAGGAAATTCCAATAAATGTTTGGCTAAATATATGCAGTTATATTTAACAGTACCAGGAAATATCTTCAGAGCACTAGGACAGGACACATACTGAAAGTCTCTTCAAATTACCCATCTAGATTTGATACTAGTACTATTCACCTCGAAGAGAATGAAGACATTGTGTACCCAAAAAGAAATAAGAAAGAAAGCTTTTTATATGTGACTTTGGGAAGGACTTGTCCCCTGATGGGGCATATCCAGCAGGAGGAACCCATTGTCAGACTACTGCACTACCAACTTCATTTCAGTACACATAGAAAGATAGGATTCATTATGCAAGGTAGGACGGGATCATCTTCACCAAGATAAAAAAATTCTTACTTCCATTTCTTTGTTGTGCATCATATTTCACAAGAAATGCCGCAAGTACAAATCTTTATTAGTGTCATTCATTTACGTGACCCATTTTCACTTGTTAATGGCCAAAAATATCTACTTAAAGTGCCGTATTTATCAGGCTAATGTTGAGAGTAACTATACAATATATTCCAGAATCAACATAGTGGTCTTTATAGAACCCCTTTTCTGGTGGTAATAGGTTTGTTCAACTTGGTCTAAATTAAATGAATAAGTACTTCAGGAGACAGAACTGTGTATTTTATTTTTTTCATATTGTCCTAACCCCATGGAACCTAGAATCAGGTCCATCAATCCATATGTACTTAATAAATTGGGGGAAAAATGATACAAAATGGACTGGAGACTACTAAAACCATAGAAATGAAATGATAGAAGACACATCTAAGAGACACAGCAACCATTCTTGTTGAAATGCTACACTCCCAGAAGCCCAAAGGACCTTGGCTTACATTTGTTTATAGAAGTTTAACATGGTAGGCAGGTGACATTATTTGTAGAATAAGAGAGCCCCAAATGCTATAACTCAGTATTTATTGTTTATAAAATTGATTGTCAAGTTTATTTTTCTCAGCCTAAGGAATTTCTAAGTTTAATGTTTGGCATCTTATTATCTGCCTGAGAAGTCTCTAGGCGAATCACAAATTTAGACAAAGCTGAAGTTTACTCTCTCTACCCTGGTGCTTTTGTGACCCTAGTAGTCTGTCTGAATGAAGACTCAGAAGTATCCCAGAATATTCAATAGACACAGTAACTTAAACTAAATGAAAAGTGCCTAAATTTTCAAAATAATGTAAAATTTGTCAAATAATCCGAAATAAATTTTCATTTCCTTTTACAATCCCATGGCGGCCCACAGTGCATATAACCAGTACTAAAATACATGGATAATTGTCGGATTCGTTTGGACGTTATATGGACAACAAAGTCAGATAATTTAAAGCAAAGCAAAACAGAAAATTTGAAAATGTCATTTTTCGGGAGCAACTGAGCTTGAATGGACCCTGGATCTCTGGCACAGTCAATTTTCTATAATTTCCTAGAGATTGCGGTCACGCAGAAAGGCCCATGTGCTTCAGCATTGCAATGACACAAAGGTCTCTCCATGTGCCTCTGCAGTCTGTTCCTTTCCTTGCACCCTGGCCCATGAGCAGTTGTAGGAGGAAGATGCAGGAGGAGACAACACATTAGAAATTAAATCATGCCTATTCTGCTCCCAAAGCAATGCCAAGACGATACGAAGAGATAATGAGACACATGGGAAGGCTGGGCATACATTTTAATTGGCCTAGATCAACCGGTGAAGATGAACAATTCATCATTTCAAATTCTATTCAAAATAAATCAAGAAATTGCCATTCAATATTGACTTAATTCATTCTTCACTGAACGCAGAGACACTGAAGAATCATGTGAGTCACAATCCTTGCTTTCATCTTCCAACTTTTTTACTGTGGGGGTGAAACAAGTAAACAATTTCCACACCTTCAGATAGGTGCTAAGTTAACAGGATATTATAGAAATAAGATGCTTTCAATCCATCTATGAGCTTCACTCCTGTCTACCCCAAAGGTAACTTGATTTGAGTGGGTGGAAGAAGAGCATTTAATTGCTACCCCATTGAGGAGGAGCAGATGGGCTGGATGGCCAGACTACCTTGCCTTAGGTGAATTGTAAAAGAAAAACATGTGCTAGGCTTCTGATTTGTCAAATGTTTTCCAAGGTTTGTTTGGTGACAAGAACATACATAGCAAGGGGTGGGGGACTCAATTTTCCATTCTAGTAAATACTATTCACAAAAGTAATAAACATTTCAGTTTTATTCCGTAAGTTCTATTGCTAATGAGTGCTGAGAGTGAGTTGCAGGAAAGTGGTAAAACCAGCTCTGAGGCAGGGCTCTCAAGTCTTGGGGGGAGGGCAAGGAGGCCCTTGAAACCTCCATGGAAGGTGGGGAGCAACTAAGTGTGCTTCTGGGGCCCAGGTCAATTGCACCTGTCAATAGCCCTCTGTGTTCACGTGAGTTAAGTGCAAAGGGGAGCATCCAGATAGATCATGGAAAGGGGTTTTACAGGATGAGCCTCCAGCCTCCAAGTGAAGAGAGGTGGTCTGCTTTATTGTGTATGACTCATTCTATTCTTCATATGCTTTTTTAAATTGAGATATAATTAACATATAACATTGTATTCATTTTAGGTGTACAACATAATGGTTTGATATATGTATGTACTGTAAAATGGCTACTACAATAAGCTTAGTTAATATCTATCACCATACATACTTGCAATTTTTTAAAGATCTACTTTCTTAGCAACTTCTAATTATATCATACAGTGTTGTTAACTATAGTCCTCATGCTGTACATTTCATCTCCAGGATTTATTAATCTTATAACTGCAAAATTGTACCTTTGCCCCCTCCCCTTTACCCATTTCACAGACTCCCACCTACCCCTATGCCCCCACCTCTGGCAACCACCAATCTTTTCCCTGTATCTATGAGTTTGTTGGTGCTATTTTTTGTCTGTTTGTTTGTTTTAAGATCCACATATAAGTGATAGCATGCAGTATTTTCTTTCTCTGTCTGAATTATTTCACTTAGCATAATATCCTCAAGATCCATTGCATGTTGTAACAAATGGCAGGATTTCCTTTTTTATGGCTGAATAATATTCCATTGCGTGTATATAAGATGTATATATATAATGTATATATATATATATATATATATATATATATATATATATATATATACCAGGTACACATGACTTGTATTCATTTTTTGTTATCAGTATATATTGAGTATTACAATTTTAATACAGTTATTTCCTTTCTTAAAATGTGTATACATTTTTTTGGCAACCTCTGTGTGTGTGTGTGTGTGTGTGTGTGTGTGTGTGTGTGTGTGTGTGTAATTTCCATTCATTTGCTGATGGACCCTTAGGTTGTTTCCATATCCTAGCTATTGTGAATAATGCTGCAATGATCATGGGGGTGCAGATATCTTTTCGAGATAGTGATTTCATTTATTTCAGTTTCACTTTTAAAACACAGCTTCTTTTAAAATATTTTGGAATTGTACTATATTTATGCAAGATTTCAAGATTCAGGAAGAGAGGGGTGAAGAGACATGGGTGTTCTCTGTACATTTCTTTGTAACTTTCTCTGAATCTATAAGTATTTTAAAATAAAAAGGTTTTAAAAATTCTGTTGGTGCATTAGATGTAAAGTAAGATAATTAATAATAATGGTAACAATAATAATAATAGAATCTCTTTTCATTAAAAAATATAAGTTCTGGATGCGTATTTGTCAGCGATATGTTTTAACTTAGATAATGTTCTAAGTACAACTATCATATAATGTCACTTCCTCATCATATGGTCAATCATTTGCTTTTTGAATTCCTGCATTCACTGAGTATTAATTGAACACTTATTATATGACAGGGCATTGCTGTAGATGCTGGGTATAGAATACTGAGTGAAGATAAGATTTGTCCTCATGATTCTTGTACTTAATAGGGAAGACAGCCATTAAAAAAGAAAAATCCTCAAAAGAAATGTATAATTGTCATTGTAACAAATGCTCTAAAGGAGAGGTGTGTGATGGGATAATAATAGCTTCCTTTAGAATTCTTTTAAGGACGAAATGAGATACCATTAAACCCTCTAAGTTCTTCACAAATGTTAATGGTCATTAATATTTGGGAAGGACATGGAAGTCAGTTGTCTTTTAAATTCAGTCTTTCAAAAAGTGCCCCAATTACTTTTTTTTAAAAGATTTTTCTTATTGGGGGAGGGGAACAGGACTTTATTGGGGAACAGTGTGTACTTCCAGGCCTTTTTTTTTTTCCAAGTCAAGTTGTTGTCCATTCAATCTTAGTTGTGGAGGGTGCCATTCAGCTTCAAGTTGTTGTCCTTTCAGTCTTAGTTGTGGAGGGCGCAGCTCAGCTTTAGGTCCAGTCACTGTTGCTAGTTGCACCTATCCCTTGTGGGACTTGAGGAACTGAACTGGCAACCTTGTGGTTGAGAGCCCACAGGCCCATGTGGGAATCGAACCGGCAGCCTTCGGAGTTAGGAGCATGGAGCTCTAACCGCCTGAGCCACCGGGCCGGCCCCCCAATCACTTTTTTGTAGTCTCGTTCTCTTTGGCTGGACATCCTTGCACTACCCCAGTGCCTTGGGTATTTTACATGCTACCTGTCTACCCACCTGGGCACATGCAGGCAGCCCCCTCCCATACAACCTGAAACGTACATTGCACAGAAACGTACCCCGGCACAGGACCCTGAAAAATTGGCTTCAGATTCTCTGAGCAGCTGGCTTCCCTCACAGATTACTTCAGGGCAGTTGGAAGCCAGTTTCTTTGGAGGGCCTTGTAGCGTGGCATTGGGGATGATCCAAGTGCTTTGAGCAATTGCCAAGTTCAATTTTCAAAGAGTGCCAAATCTGCCAAAATCAGTGTCTATTGCCAGAGGAGAAATTTGACATACTTTCCTGTCACAGAAATCCCTTGGGACTGTCAGTGTGGCTACAGCCATTCACATTTCAAGCATGGAAAGGATTCTCAACATCTAAGCTGAGAGGAATGGACAAACATGTGGGTTATAATGCAGGGACAAATATTTCTAAGAATGAGAGACAAGGAAGGTCAGTAGAGAAAGACAAGTCTCCAAGGGGACTCTGGGAGCCAAATCATCGTTAGACAAGAACCACAGGATTAAAGCATCTTGAGGATAAGCAAGATGTTTTTGAAAAGCAATCAACTCATTTCATGTTGGGGGTGGGGAAGTTGACTATGCATCTGAAATTCATGATAAATGGTGATGAGAGAATGGAGAGAAGCTGAAGATTGGGTAAGGGAGATGATAAGCTTGATCGTACTGAAATTGAAAAGCTGGATAGCAAGAAGTGTCCAGAAGACAGCTCGTCATTCATGCCTGAAGTTTTAACCAGGGGCTGAGATAAGAGGACATCTGAACAGAAGGAGCTGTTGAAATAATAGAAGCAGTCAAGCATGCTCAGGGAAACCAGGAGCCACTTGGTGCCAATAAGACTCCAACCTTACTGCTCTCCCAAGCACACCTCTTATGGTACAGATTGACTTGTCACCACCTCCTTGTTCCCAGAATCTCCATATAGATCCTGCACACCTCTTTCTTCCACAGGATCTACTTCTCTACTGTGTGTGATGAGAAGAGACAAAAGCAGAGGGCTGAAGACACCAGCTGCCATGGCTGACTTAGGACAAGATACTGAACTCAACTTGCTGCAGTCCCTCATCTGGAAATGCGGATAATGGTATTTTCTACCTCACGGTGTTTTGGAGAATATTTAAACTTTTAACACAGTATCTTTCAATACTCAACCAATGTCCGCTATTATTAATAGTTTGAAAGAAGCAAGAGAAGAGTATACGTAAAGAAAAAGTGGTCATCTACTTTCAACCCAATATAACATAAAAATAGCAATTTAGATTGTAACTGTGGACCAACAAAATTCATGACACCCCAATTTCAAAACACACTGGACATTTGTGTATTTCCACATATGTATGTAAGGATACACATGTGTGAACACACACATATGCACATATCCACATATATAGATACACATGTGTCTTCAGGAAATGTCATTGTACCTATTTTTCTTCAGAGCATTTGCTTCTGTTGCAATTCTACATCTATCTTTCCACTAGATGTAAGCACCATGAGGACATAGGACATACATGTATTTATGCAACACCATGGACCCGTTGCCAAGCACTGACAATGGCACATAGTAGGACCTCAATGACAAGTTGGTGGATGAATGGATGGGTGGATGAAGAAGTTAGTAATGAGTAGAGAATGGCATCCAAAGATTAGCTACAATAAAAGGTTTTCCTAGACAAATATCCCAGCATCAAATAACTTGAGGGAAAGTGGATTTGTTTACTTCTCTAATTCCCTAATAGACTTTTAAATGAAAATTTATTTTTTAAAAATTTTGAAGAATAAAATAAATCATGAATGAATCAAAATGAATTTCTGAATCATGAATATGTGATGTAAAATCTTAAAAAATCAAATTTCTCCCCAGCTCTGATCCTTTCCAATTTTATGTATAAGTCAACTAACTTGTTGACTTATGGGTTTTACTCAACCAACTTAACCAGCAGGTATTTACTGAGCACTGATGATGTGTACATTATACTAGGACCACATGAAAATGGCAAGATGCATGCTCACAAAGGAGCTATAATGTTCTAAATGATACAGACGTATTTTGAAAATTTGCATTTGCAATAACTGACACTAATTGAATTCTTCTTATGTTTCAAACACTCTTCTAAGCACTTTTCAAGGCTGATCACTTTTAAACTTTATGATGACTCTCTGAAGAAGGCATAAATTATCACCATTTTTCTTATTGCCATTTTCTATTGAAGAAATTGAGGCACAGAGGGACTAAGTTACTAATTCAAGATCACACAGATATTCAGAGCCTACACTTGGGAGCCTGTGCTGTTTACCACCACACTCTATTTACTCTCAGAAAAGCAGCGGAAGGTGACAGTGGGATATGTTCAGAAATTAAATGTACAGAGTTTGGCTTATCTTTATTATTATTATTATTATTAATTATTATTTTTTATTTTTCCTTTGGACCGTATACCCAGGAAATAAAAATAATCTCCTATTTGCTTTAAGAAACTGCACATTCTTCTTGGACCCTCTGAAAGTAAGTTGTTTCAGACAATTTGATCCCTTACAATGTATATTGTTTCATTTCCCGGCACTTGGGTGACCATATCCCAATGTGCTGTTCTCAGACAAAGTCAAGAATAGCATCACTGACATAGTCATGGAATTGTGATACCTCCTCATTGACTGATGTGTAAACATTTCCAAAAACAGCTAAAATGAGTAATTCTTGACCATTTACACAGTTACTTAGAGTTTCTCTGTGCCTCTTCATTCACTGGGACACAGGATACGGGGAAATTAATTACAATTTATTGTGAAATATCCATTTGCTACCTACCCTAGGTATTTATTTATTTATTTAAGTGTGTTTTTCCAGGACCCATCAGCTCCAAGTCAAGTAGTTGTTTCAATCTAGTTGTGGAGGGTGCAGCTCACAGTGGCCCATGTGGGGATCAAACTGGCAACCTGGTTGTTAAGAGCACCGCGCTCTGACCAGCTGAGCTAACTGGCTGCCCGTACCCTACATCTTTTAACTTTGTTGAAATTCCATTCTTTCTACTCAGTTTAGCAAATGCTTATAAAATTATGACTTAACAAAAATAAATGAGATTTCCTCTTTTCCATAATTCTGATCCTCTCTGTCAGCTAGGGATTAATTTTGGTGACAGAGGTTACCAAAGAAGAGGTTTGGTTTCCTCTCCCATAACATGAAATTTAAATGTGGAAGCCAGGGCTAGCGCCATGGAGGCACAATGTCTCCCAGGGCCCAGTCTTCTTTCATTTTTCTATCCTCTTCTCTCCTAAGATTGCTTCACGATCTCAAGATGGCTACTGGAGATCTAATTGTGTCATTCCAGACAGAAAGAAGAAAAGAAGAGAACAGGGAACAGGGATACTTTTCAGAAAACTATACCTTTAAGGAACTTTCCAAGAGCTCTTATCCAATGGCCTATACTTACCTATATCGGACATTGCCATCTTCAAGGGAGGCTGGAAAACGTAGATTAAAAAAAAGAAAACAACTGAGTTAACTATCTAACAACATCGAGGTTCTGTTACAAAGAAGGTAAAAATAGAACCTAACTAGACAAATAGCAAGCTCTGTATCTCCTGTTTTAAAACATGTCTACAAATGCTTGGCTAGTCCCCTCATTGAGAGGTGACATCTATGTCCCACCCCCTGAATCTGGGTTGGCATTAGTGACTCACTTATAACCAATAGAATGCACAGGAAGTGACACTACAAGACTTCTGTGGCTAGGACACAAAAACCTTACTCCTGCTTCTCTTGGAACACTCACTCTCTTGACACCCCTACTGTGAGAAGCTAAAGCCACATTGAAAGGTCACATGAAGGTTGTCAGTCCCAGCTGGGGACAGTCTTTGAGTCAGCCCAGCCCAGGCGCCAGACATGTGAGTGAAGGAGCCCCTGATGACTTCAGTCTCCAGCCATGAGGTCACCTACAGCCTTAGTGTCTTTCAGACATTGAGAAGAAGAGATAAACCATTCCCACTGTGCCTTGCCTGGAAGCTCACAGAATCTATGAATTTAATATAATGGCTATGTTAAGCCACTAGGTTTTAGAGTGGCTTGTTATGAAGCAATCGTATCCAGAACACCTCCCTTCCTCCAAAATGAGACACTTGTTCCTAAATATTTCTAACACATTCTAGTCATATATCTACACTTTCTATAACTTCTAATACATAGGGCCTGAGCATTTGCAATAAATGTTTATTGAATGAACATACTATATACAGTACTCATACTTTGTTCTAGTTACTTTTTAATGTGCCATCTTCTCTGCTAGACTGTGACTGCCAAGGGAGAGACCATCTCTAATGGCACATGAATAAAACTTTGTGGAATTAAAAATACAACGGATAACTTTGGAGCTCCATTTAAGAATATACGGGAATGGATTTGGCTTCCCGCTGTAATGATGCTCACAAAGATTTGTGTTTTATTTTTAGTAGAAATAAATATATCGATTTTTCACAGGGATAACAACAAATGAGGACAAAGGAATGCCAACTACAATCCAACAATGTCTATAGCCTGGACCTATAGACCATACTGTAATCATCTCCTGGGCCTTACCAACAAACAGTCTTTACCTGGCCACACACACACTTGCCGGTGTCTGGCCCTGCAGAGGAAGGCAGCAGTCATTTGGTGACCTGGGCTCACTTTCTGAAACTTCTTCCACCTTTAAGTCAGTCAGTGCCCCCAGTAGGTACAGCTGAGTTGCTGACTGTACTCTACTTGCCCAAACCGTGGCTTGGTGCACGGTAGTTACAGAACAAGTCTTGGGTACAGTGACATCATCCATATCCTCTAATCATCCAGTGCTATTGGGCATGCAATTTTCAATACCTGAAGTTCAACCGCGTATTTACCAGAATGTGTATGCTAGGTTATGCTGCAGTAGCAAACATCCCCAAAATATCAGAGGCTTAATCCAACAAAATTTATTTCTCACTCTCTTGTAGATCTAACGTGAGTCAGTAGACCCACCTTGACAAATACTTTCAATTGCTAAGGGAGGACAAAAGAATGTAAAAAATTGTACACTGGTTTTTAAAGCTTCCATCAAAAAAGACATGTCACTTCTACTTCGTTTCATTGGCCGAAGAGCATCTTGTGGCCACATCTGATTAAGCAAGGATGGAGAAGTTCAATGTACCGTGTGCTGAGAAGGCAAGAAGTCATAACACTATAAATTGCAGGAATGACTATTTGAGATGTGTGCACGCCTCTACCCCCCTTGAAATGCAAATTCTCTTGGGACTGGGATGCCACGTTGCCCAGCAACAGCCAGTAATAGCCTCATGTGGGTATTATACCATATTTTTCTTGAGAATAAGTCTTGATGTGATTGGGAAAATATTCATGGAGACTAGAAGAAAATAATGACCTAGATCACAGAAAGATGACATGGGATTATCAGAGAATTCTCACCAAGAGGCTGCTGAGAAGTAAACAGAAAAGACAAACTTCAGTTTGTGAGGAAAGAGACAATGACTTTTGAAACTCTCTAGTCCCAATTCTGCCCCTATATAGCTAGAAGTTCTTGGACAGACCCTTCTACTTCTCGGGTTCTTGGCTCCCAATCAATAATTTAAGGCTTCTAGAGGATGTTATTTCTAAGCCGCAGGCCACCTTGCCAATATATAAGATAATCAGACTTTCACAGATGGATGGAAAGAGAGGTATGAAAAAGCAGTAGATTGGATGCCCACACAGAGAAAGTTAATGTACATTTTAGAGGTAAGGAGTCACTGTCCTTCCAGACTTCCCAGCTGACCACTGCCGACAAGGTGCTCAGACCTACACCAGGTTCCTTTTAAATCATTTCTATTGTCAATTTAAGAAAGAACAAATCCCCATTCTAGGTGGAGAAGGACAAGAGCCAGCTCTCTTTACATCTAGAGCTGCCCTTCAAAATTCAAGCTTATTAACCTCTGAAGAAAAGAATGAAGGGCTCCTAGGACCAAACCCAGACAAGAGAGACTCCGAGGGTAGGTTTTATTAATACTATAACCCCTTCCTTCAGGAATTGTATGGGGACCTGTCAGGCAGCGTGGACGTGGGCAGCAGACACTGCCCAACTGCTTGGTATCTGAAAGCCTTGGTTTGAAAGCATATTCTCTGCAGGGTCTTGATGTATTTTTAAGCAGACAGGTGGGAATTACTTATTCCTCCCAGTGCATGATTTCTCATTTTTCTTCCAACAGAAATGGAGAATGGATTGCTTAGGGATTTGCAAGCTTCCTAAGCATTTGGGAAGGTAGCAGTTAGAATGACAGTAATGACTTAGATTTCCTCTGAGGGTGGTCTCTTCATTACTGGAACAGCCTAAGCTCTGGTTCCTTCATTCACACCCTGCCACTCCATCCACTGCTCCACTTCCCACTCTGACCATCACATTTGTACCCTGCAAGCTGGTCTCTCTCTTTCTGGGACAGTCTGTCAACCTTATCTGCCACCTCCCTCAAATGAGGCACTGGAACAAACACTACAGAGTTCCCTTTCCCTCCCTCCCTGCCAACACACATGCATACACACATGTACACACATATGGACATACAAGAGAATTTGCACTTAACTGAACACTGTAAACAATCTGAGAAATGCACAAGGAGTCTTCAGAAGAGAGGTATGGAAGTGGGGTAAACCAGCCCCATCTGTTTCGTTTTGGTGAGGGGTAAGAAGCAAAGGTTATTGGTTAATTATATGTACCTGACTGTAGAGCAAAGAAAGGAACTGAGTTTCATAACCCACTCATTCACATCTATTTTCCTAAAAGACAATTTGGAGACTGACCATATTCTACTTTATGCAGCAATACAGAGGAATCTCACAGATGTAATGGCAAGCACACAAATGGGTAACTTTTTTATGTGAAAACACCAAAAGGAGTTGGAGCAGACAAGTCATGATAATGCCGGGGTAGTGGCTGAAAGGAGATATGAGGGACTCTGGGGGCTCTTCATGTCCTGTTTCTTAATCTGAGTGCTGGTTATGTGAGAGCATTGATTTTGTGAAAATTCATCACTTTTATGCATAAAACAACAACAAAAATCTAATCATTTCACTTCCCTGCTTCAAGGGGTTTCTTGTCTGGCCGTTTTCTATATGAGATTCTAAATACCCAACTCAATTGTCACTTCCCTCTGCCTTGACTTCCCTCATCCTTCATTACTCAGTTATAACACAGACTACAGCACGTGGCAACATCTGATCTGTGTGTTCCCCCAGTTAAATCCTGAGTATCTCTAGAGCAGACACTGGGTCTCATCTTTTGGGTCTGCGTGCCTAGCACAGTACCTGACATGTACTAGACACTCCATAAATGTTTGATAAACAAATGGATGAATGAATGAATTAATGAATAACTTCATAATCAATCCTACTTAGAGCTCCAGGTCATCTTGGTGCCAGAAGCACAGGGTCACAGGCATGGAGAAGTGTGTCAGGAGTCAGCTTCCTATAGTCACGGCTCCCTCTGCTTAATGTACGGCTCATCTTTGACTCACCCCAATCTGGCCTCTGGCCATACGAGTTTACTGAAAACTCTCTAGCTTCAGTCAACCTCATTCAGACCTCATAAATGTCAAATCTAATGGACTTTTTTCAAGACTCATTGTGGAGGGTCTGTCTGAGGCATCTGGCATTGTTCAGCACTTCACCCTCTTAAAATATCATTCTCTGCTGGCTTCTCAGACAATACTCTCTAGGTTATCTTCCTGCCTCCCTAACAGTTCCTTCTCAGGCTTCTCTCTGGCTTCTCTTCTCTGTTCCTAAACACTTAGGCCTAAGGCCATCCATCTTCATGTCTCACTTCCCACACTCCTCACACCTATCTCCCACAAGCTAATGACTCTCAGCTCTGGGATGCTAAAACTCAATGGCCTACTGGAGAGCTCTTCTTGGGCACCCCACAGACCTCCAAGATCTAATACCTGACACTGAAGTTACCTTTTTCTCTCCCAAACCTATTCCTCTTCTTTGACGAAGATCCTGGTTTTAGAATGGTGTCATGATCCACACTTTACCAAGCCATATCCAGGGGGTTATCCTAGGTGTCTCCCTCTTCCTCACCAAAGGCAGGCCTGTGAGCAGGCCTGGACTGTGATTTTCTCTCTAGTTTTATCTCTCACCACACACAACTTGATCATTAGCTTTCAAGAACTTACTCTACTTCAACAGCCCAGAATGTTTGGTGCCTTTGGACCTTTGCTCCTGCTCTGACTATTCCATGTCTGTTTAGAATGCCACCCAGCAAGCCACTCAACCTAAGTGTCTCTCTCTTCTGAACCACCACTACCTCACCTTTCCAGGGTCAACTCAGGGTCACCTCCTGGAGGATGCTTTTCTCAAGCCTCTATTACCTGGCCATCCCTCCTCTGACTCCCATTCTCCCTGTACGTAGCTCTGCCACAGCACCAGCAATACTGCATTGATCTTGATGAGTTTCACACCCACCTTCCCTTTCTAAACCTTGGTGGGCATCATGATGTTTTATTTGTTCCTTTGTGTGTGCAGTAACCATCAGAGGACTGGATATAGGTACTCAGTAAAATGCTTGTGGAATGTTGTTATTGAATGAATTACTCAGTATATTTATCTCTGCAGTTGTCACTGAGGAAGAGAGAAACAGCACAGAAAGGTAAGCCCAAAGTCTAAATGGGAAAATCACAAATACAGTGTTATAAACTCTGCAATGGAGGATCACTGTTTTTTTCCTGCCTATTGTTACCAGCCCTTCAGCTTACCTTTGGGGAACCAGCTTCCCTCCATTGCATCTAGTACTAGTGGGCTCTTAGGGGTGGGTCAACAAGGCTCCTGGAAATTTGAAGCTTGAATAAATCTTACAAAGATGGAAAATGGTTCCTTCTTCACCCTCAACAGTCTCAAAACCATTTTAGTTCCTGTCCTTTCTGAGACATGTCTGATCAGATTTTATTCCTATTATATGGGCACCCATATCCCTCTAATAAATTGCATTTCTCCCTCTTCACACTGAAGTTGGTTCCTCTGGCTTTGACTTAGAGAACCTTTTCTGTCCTTAGTATTGCCCCAACTGCTGCTTTCTGAGAAGTCCTACCTCGTCTCAGGTGATTTACCTGTTGGCTGCCTTTTCATGTGAATACCTGCTTCTCAATTCTTTTTGTCACTCCTGCTTTTACTATCCACCTGGCAACAATTTTAATGGGGGAAGTGGGGGGGGGTAGGGTTGTTAGAAAAGCAGAGGCTCTCATCTCTTAAAGGTAAAGGTAAGCCTTACTATTTCTTCCTAGCAGGGGTACTGCCTCATTTGGCAGGAGTGAGTGGGAAGAGAAGCCTGCGGTGTTGGTGTTGGAAGAAGGAACAGTTTAAAGTGAGGTGAGAGTGAAGAGTCACAAAATTGGAAAAAGTGGTCCGAGTATGAAAATATTTAAACTACCAAAGCCAAGGTTGAGTCTCATGGATTTTTCTGGCCAGCTGCTTTTATCTTACCAAAAGTGGGAAGATTGACAATGGGGTATTGGTCCAGACGGAAACAGAGCATCCCTAGCTTCTGAATATTTATCTTCTAAAATCTCATTTATAGAACAGTTGTGTGGAACTCACAACGTATTTTCTCTTTGAACAATGTAGTAGATGTTGGCTATAAACACTCAAGTTAAGCTAAATAGGGGCTGAGCTGTTCCATATGTGGAATCACTTACTCTTTCAGGTCGTTCCTGAAAGATTTCCATGTCCCTTGCTAAATACTATGAGCTGAGCTTAGGAATCAGAGGGGCAGTGGAAAGGTATGAGGTACATGGCGTCAACCTGCAGCCATCTCCTGTGGTAAAGAGACTGGGGATGTGAAAGAGTCAGGGAGTCAAGGGCACAGAGGTGGATGCTCTGAGGGTCTGTAGCTCTTCCGACCTGCAAAGTATATGCCTGTTGCTTCTGGTACCAACACCCTCATTTCCTTGGGGGCACTAACCTTCGCCCAACCTCAGCCCATGTAGAGTAGGTAGAGTTGGCCCAACCCCCATTCAGTTTCTAGGCTGAGCATGTGACATTGGCCTGGCCAGTAAGATCAGACCCTGGCCAGAGGTACTGGTTCACAAACCAGCAGAGCCCAAAAGGGCTCAATTCCAAGACTTTTGATAGAATTATTAAGAAAGGAAACTCAGCTAGAGTTGCCTGAAGGCTCCATCTAGTCACAATGAGGGGAGTTTACCTGGAGATGGAGCCAATGCTGAGACAAGCTGGGCCCAGGAGTGAAGAGAAGGGGACTGAAGCCTGATGACGTCATTTGAATCCCTGCAGTTGTCACCTCCTCTAAAATGTATGAGTATGCCATCTTTGGCTGAATGACCTCTCTTCTGCAAAGCCTTTCCAGCACGACTGCCAGAAGCACACAGACATTATTTGCTCCCTCTCCAGTGTCCCAGTGACCCATATTGTCTGGAGCTCCCAACTTAAATCTTAAAATGGACAGTTAGACACCTTAAGTTTATCAAATATATGCCACTGGAGCTCAAAAATGAGCAAAATGCTGTCTCTGGCCTTTGCCCATATCCTGGCTAAGTGGGAGAGAAGAAATATAGCTGGTTGATGAAGAAAATAAAACACAGAGAGTTAAAGTAACTTTCCCAAGGACCCACAACTACCAAATACTGAGTTTGCATTTAAACCCAGTCTCTGATTCCAGAGCCTGGAAAATTTTACCATTCATGTCGTCTCTCTTAGAACTGTGAAAGATATTGTTATAGGCATTTTCCTCAGTGGATTTCCTCTTAGAGAGAGTTTTTAGTTAGTAAAGCTTTGCCCAATGGCATACAGAGACCTAGGTGAAGGTGGGGGCTAGAAAGGGCTTATCTTTACCCAACTCTGGGTGGTTCCTGGACACAATTGTTTGTTCTGCTTGTGGACACATCACAAGCTAAATGGATTTGGAGACTTTCAGCTCCTGCTTTCCCTTTGCCAAGTTCAGCTGACAGTCAAGTGAGGTGAATGACATTTGTGACATGAACTTCAGCCCCTCTCTACCCCAGTCTGGTTCCGTGAGGACCTGGAAAAGTCACAACTATTGATTCTGGCTTCCTTTGGCTGCCACCTTCGCAGTAGTTACTTATAATTCCATCACTTCTCCAACATTTTCTATAAACTCACTCCACACTTACCCTTGTCCTGCCTTCCCTCCAGTGTATCACATTCACACTTAATGCAGCAGAGACTCTAGATGCTAGGAGAATAGCACAGAAAAGATAACCTCTCTGGAAATCCTAAACTGGCATAGGATTGATTAATCCTAAGTTTTTAAGGAAAAATCCTAAATTTTATCCTTTGAACAAGCTCCCTCTTATTATTTCATTACCTAGGCCAAGAGGAAAGCAGCCTGTCCTAAATTATACCTGCTTCAAAGTTGGCCCATTTATCTATGGTTTGGCCTCATTAAAAATTTTTAATAAATTGAAACACTGTCTTTTGAAGAACGTCACTGAATTGTCTCTCAGTCTTCTTTAGGCCAAAGCAGTCAATTCCTTGATTTCTCTCTATGGAAATTGTTTCTCCACTGTCTCAACAACAGATTCCCTTGTCTAGATCCTTGCTACTCAAATGGACCTTTGCTACTGGGCCATGACCAGTAACTGCAGCACCCTTGTGCTATTCATGGGTACTTGCTGGAGAAGTGAAAGGCTTATATTTCAACTATCAAAATTCTGACCTTTCAAAATCCTGGGCTTTCTAATACAGTTTTTTGAAAGTCAGCATTTGCTTTTAAACTGTTAAAATGTCAATTTCAATTTAAAAAATCCTTACAGATAAAGTTATTCTTTTCAGTCTCAATTACTTTTTACTTTCAACTGTATATTTGACACAGAACCAGTTTCTAAATAAACATCTAATGAAAAACAGTTTCATTGTAAAATAAAACTAGGCAATTTAATACAACTTGTATCATCTGAATGTGATTTATCAATATTCAAAATTAAATTTCTGTAATAGTGAAAAACTTTCAGTCTCTCCTTTATATTCAAAAACAACAACTTCCCATGAGACTAGAAAGTTTGTAGAGAGGGTCACAGATTTAAGTACTGCCTGACTTCTAAAATAATGCACTCTTTTATCCTTGAAGTAGTCGTCTTGAGTAACAACAGAGTTTCTCAGTCTGTTCTCCGGATTATACAGATAAGATACCACCGTCTGTACGCTTCAGTCCACAGATTTGTTTTGTGGCCCATTTCCAGAGGGTGGAACTGAGTATTCACGTGACAAAACTTCAGCTTCTGAATCAATTTTATTACAATGGTACTTAAGAGCTGTATATGCTGGAGGTATAACATAGCTCCTTTGTTCCCCAGCAAGCCACTGTGGTGGCGTCTGATAATTTATCCAGGCAGCTGATATCCAGCGATGACCTGAACTGGTGAACTTGGATAAGGAGGATATGCCTGAATAGACTGAGTTATAGGAGCCATCATGGTTGGAAGCTGCATATAAGTTTCAATGTTTGGATTGCTCCAGACACTCTAAAATTGTGGGGCACACGGGGGATTAAAAACAAAATGACATGGCTGCGCATAAATTTGTTTCCTGATTGCAGGGCTCAGTTTCAGTTTTTTTACCATGGAAATTTATCTGTGATTCTACTGTCTTTTGCACATCATGTCATTATAAGAGGAAACAAATCCATAGCCTTTGGACATACCAGTTCGACCTGTGATTATCTTCACTTCTTTTACTGAGCCAAATATAGGGGGAAAAAACTTCTAATTTTGGTTCTATCCATCCTAATACCAAATTCCACCAACAAAAACTGTGTTTGGCATGATTCTGAGTTCAGGTGAAAAATAGCCTTGGCTGGTCACATCTGTGGAGGACTGGGTGCTGGCCTCTCTGGAGGTGGTTGGATTTGGAGCCTCAGAATTTTCAGGAGATTTATCTTCCAAATCACTCATTCAATCCTCTGCTTCATCTAATCTAGTGTTAATTACCTCTAATATATTGTTCATTTCAGTTATTGTATTCTTCATTTCTGACTGGTTCTTTTTTATGTTTTCTATCTTCATTTTTATGTTTCCTATTTCTTTGTTGAAGTTCTCACTGAGATCATTGAGCATCCTTAGAACCAGTGTTTTGAACTCTGCATCTGATAGATTACTTGTTTCTGTTTTTGTTTTGTTCTTTTCCTGGAGCTTTGTTCTGTTCTTTCATTTGGGCCGTGTTTCTTTGCCTCCCCATTTTGACTTCTTCTCTGTGTTTGTTTCTATGTATTAGATAGGGCTGCTATGTCTCCCAGTCTTAGTAGAGTGGCCTTATGTAGTAGGTATCCTGTGGGGGCCTGTGGTACAGTCTCTCCAGTCTCCTGAGCTTCAGGTTTGTCCCTTGTGTAGGTTGTGTGTGTCCTCCTATTGTAGTTGATCCTTGATTGCTGTTGGCATATCAGTGAGAGGGATTGACATTTAGGCTGATTGGTTGTGAAAACTGGCTGTGACTATAGTGGAGTAATTGTACAGGGGCTGTCCCTAGGGAGCAGGATTTGCTTTAATGGGGCTCTGGGGCCTGCCCAGTCTGTCCTTTGGGTGTGTTGTTCTTAGAAGTGGTTGGCTGATGATGCTCCAGTGTAGTCTGAAGCTTACTACCAGGTGTGTTGGTTCTAGGGCCTCTTGGGAGGGGCTTTGGTGCAGGCCAGGGTCAGGTGCTGCCTGTATCCTGCCCAGAGCCACTTGGTGTGAGCTACAAAGTGATCTGCAGGTGGTTGCCACTTGTGCTGGCCTTGGAGGTGCCTGGGAGAGGCCAAGCTGCAAATGAGGCTGGCTGTTGCTACTGCCGGGCTTGGGTCTGCTTAGCAAGAGCTGCAGGGCATGCTGAGGACAGATGCTGCTTGTTTGGGGCTTGTGAACCTTTGAGAGATTTTTCAGAAAGTCTGCAGTATGAGACAAGACAGATTGTTTGTATGGGAAAGCCACTGGAAATGGCTTGGGTGGGCTCACAAGTTGGGTGAGGTGGGGTCTCAGGGAATCACCAGGGCAGGGAAAATGATGTTAGCTAGGAGACTCAGTTATGGTAGTCACCTGTGCATGCAGGCTGGTTGTGGGGAGGGCCCATCTGCTACCACTTCTGTCTGGGAATAAGCTGCCCCTCCAGTCCTTACCCTGAAGCCAGACAATTCAGTACCTCCCCATATGTCCCTGGCAACTTTCAAGCTGTTTCATCAGCACTGAGGCTCAGAGTCAGTGAGTTTGTCAGTAAGTAAGTCTGTGAGCAGGCCCTTTAAGAGAAACACTAGGACTCCAGCAGCCTTCCATCTCACTTTGCCACAATCTCTGCTGGTTTTTACAACCAGGAGTTATGGGGATTTCTCTCCTCAGCACTGGAACCCTGGGCTGGGAAGTCTGGTGTGGGGCTGGGACCTCTTGCTCCTCAGCGGGGACCTCTGCAAGCAAGATATCCCTCCTGATTTTGAACCACTACATGTGGGTGTGGGACCAACCCTCTCAGAGTCTGTGCCCCTCCTACCAGCCTTGAGGTGGAATATTCTGTATATCCTTATTTATAGGACTTCTTTTCAGTTAGATTTCAGGTGACTCTCAATATGGTTGCTCTATAGTTTAATTGTAATTTTGTTGTGGTCATGGGAAGAGGTAAGCACAGCATTTACCTACTCCACCATCTTGACTGGAAGCCCACAGCAACAACTTTTAATCATTGATTGAAAGCTTCTGGGGCTTGGTAATTTTTTTTTTTTTTTTCAGTCTGTCATACACATGGGCTAAGCAAACTCCCAAGGCCAGGAACTTCAAAAGAGAGATGCTGGTGCTGGCAGTTTGCAATTACTCAGCTTCACCGTGGCTTCAAGGTCTTCCTGGGTGGCCCTGCTTTCATCCTTAGCCTAGCTACTAGGTCCTACCCCCAGCGCTGCTGCATCAAAGAATCTTACTTCACCAGAGATTTGCCATTTTTAAAAGGGACTGCATTGTGTTACAACTCCCAGCTTTTCATGCTATTACTTCTGTCTGAAATGCTCTTCCACATATTTAATTAAACTTTTGTTAAGACTCACCTCACATATCACATCCTTGATGAGTATTTTCTGGTTCCTCCAGAAAAACTGACCATTCCACACTTTGTTCCATCTATAGATGTCCATCTTAGCTCCTGGAGTAGTTTGTTTCTCATTTCACAAGATTGTCTATGCTTATTAAATTGCAACTCCCTGAGTATGAATAACCTTACCTATCCCTGAATACATAGTGTTAACAAACAAAGACAATAAGATCTATGCTCTCTGCAGATGGAGAAGGCAAATTCTGAGGCAACAGTTTTTTCCAGAGAAAGAGATTTATTCATCAGGCCAGCTAAACAAGGAGATAGGAGACAAGTCTCAGATCAGTCTCCCCCAGACAAAGACTTGGAGTAAATTTAAAGGATAAGATTAGGAAGGGGCTATCCATATTTATTAATTCTAATTTAATGGCTCAGATAGAGTCAACTTGGAACTAAGTCATGGTAGGTAAGGACTGTGAAAGGGCAAAAGAGAACAAATAATTCCAATCTGGCAGTTTGATTAATCAGTCCTGTGTGTGTCTAAATTTGGTTCTTGCATTGGATCTTCCTTATTGATGGACTCCTCACTTCTTAATTAACTCTGGGTGGTAAAAGTAGCATCTCTACTACTTAAGTTCCATGAATCTTGGTTCCACTGTGCTCTTGAGGTCAGCTTAGAGTCATTTATCTGTTACTGTGTTCTCCCAAAAATAAGACCTAACCAGACAATCATCTCTAATGCATTTTTTGGAGGAAAATTAATATAAGACCCAGTATTATATTATATTATATTATATTATATTATATTATATTATGATCTGGTCTTATATTATAGTAAAATAAGACCGGGTCTTACATTAATTCTTGCTCCAAAATATGCATTAGAGCTCATTGTCTGGCTAGGTCTTCCCCTGCTCTATGCTGTTCCCCTCATTCTTTCCTGGGAGTGCTCCTGCAAAAAAGCAAATGCACTAAAATTCTTGTACCAGGCTGAGCTTCTAGGGAATATGCCCCTGGTGAAAATGTGAATTCTCAATCCTAGGATTACAGGGAGAATTAGAGTGTGCTGAAGCAATTAAAGTAGAACTTTTCCACCAAGCTGGGTTATAGTAGCTGCCCAGAAGAAGCATGCTTCAAATAGTCACAGTCAATCTTCAGAGATCAATACAGACTGTCAGATTGATGGGTATTATAACGGACCCAGAATGCATTCCTGCAGTGGCCTGCATGAGTTATTGTTCTGAGCAAGCACATGATTCTTTGTGCCATACACAATGGGCTCACTTATCTCCTAATTATTGCTTACCCTGACTTGGATGTCCTTCTTCTGTCATCAGCTTAGGCAAATAGCTCATCCACAGGCAACACTATAAAATCAATATGACTCCCAAATGCTTCCAGGAAGGATCAGCATGTGGCGTGCCTTCCTCAACATTTGCCCCAGTAGAAGAACTTAGTTTCTGTGGACGGGATGTCTAGACCATTATTTTAGATTAATTAGTTAATGTTCCATCTTCACACGGCTAGAAATGACTGAATCACCAAGAGCATGCATATGGCATCCATGAAGCTTCTAAGGGAGCCTATTGAGGAGAATGACATTGGCTGAGAGCCTCCAGCTGATGTAACTTTAAATCCACTGCAGTGTTCACACTGAGTCTATGCTGCTTCCAGCAAATGATGAAACATGGTGGGGGTATGAAATCCATGTAATTTCTGCCAAGACTCTTCTAATGGGCAAATCTTGCACAGAGACTCCCCATTTGCCTTGCTGTGACTTTCTCAGAGCTGCACTGCAGTCTGAGGCTCATCCTACCCAGTCTCCCTTCCTTCTCCATCCCTCCTTTCACAGGACTCAGGCCTGTATTTGCTATGAAGGCTGTCTCTGCCTACTCCTGTTCCCTCTCCCTTTTATCCTTTAAAGGCATTTCCCTCAAGAAATTGTTTGCACTTCTTATTCCATCCTGGCATCTGCTTCTTACAGGACCCAGCTGACATATTGTATTTCAGTCCTGAGGTCTGATTTGTGGAGCTGTAGGTGGAAAGCAAAGATCAGTACAAACAAGACATTAAAATGGTATCCAAGGTAGCAACACTTAAAATTATGGCAAACATTTAATTGGCATGGAAAGATGTTTACAACAAAGTAAATGGAGGAATTACAAAACAGTATGTAGTATGTATTCCAAATTTGTTTTTTAAAAAATGTATATAGAGAAAAAAATTAGGTGACTCTACATTAAAATGTTAAGACTCATTTGCAGGAGTTGTTTTGTCTTTTTTGAACATTTTCATTTTCAGATTTTCTTATGATAAGAAATGTTTCAGCTTGGAGGAGAAGTACATTAGAGCCAAGAACACTTTGGGAGGATCATGCTGATGTGCGATTCACAGAGCCCCAGGGCTGCTCCATGAAGGGACAAAATGTAAGCACCAAGGGCCTAGGAAGAAGGGAACTTGGAGACATGAGAGCATAAAGATCTGAAGGGGAGGGTGGGGGGAAGACCTGAAGGAAGGTGCCAGAGAGAGTGCAGGAAGAGGTCATCCTTTCTAGTCAATTACTATCCCCCTCCCCCACCTATCTGATTCCAATGTCTTTCTTCTATGTCCCCATAACTGGCTATGTGTATTTATTATAGCTTATTCTTTCATTCCACCAATATTTATTGAGCCTTACTCTTGGCTATACCTTGAAGGTGTTAAGTTCTGAGGATTCGGGATGTGGCAAACACCAACAGTTGCCTCTCAAATATCCATTCTCACCTTTTTCCTTGTTAAAAACATCCTGATTTTGTTCATACAGCAATGTGTCTGGTTACAAACTGTATTCTCCAGCTCTCCTTGCAGCTAGGAAGGGGGTGGCTAAGTTAGCAGGAACTTTTGTCCTTCACCCTTATCCATCTCTGGGAAGTAGATGAGATGCCGGAGAGAAACAGCCACTTTGGGACCATGAAATGAACATGAGGAGCAAAGACCATATATTAAAGATGTTGGAGCAACAATCTTGAAATATCAGTCATTGGAGGACTTATCAAATCACTGGAATGGCCCTCTTCCAAACTAAAAATATGAGAGAAAAAACACACCTCTTAATCTATTAAACCACTGGGTGGTTTCTGTAACTTATAGCTCAACAGAATTCTAAGTGGTACAAACAGAGAATAAGTCATAAGCCCCATGCTGTTTATGGGCAGAAAGCAGATAAGTATTAGATTGGTGAAAAAGTAATTTTGGTTTTTGCAATTATTTTTAACCTTTTAAACTGCAATTACTTTTGCACCAACCTAATAAAAGGCAATTATAAAATCGTGCTATTAGCAGTACGTAGGAGGATAACCTGGTACTCTGGTTATTATTTCAAGGACAGCCCACAAGAGTCATGGGATCAGAGAGGATTTTTCTTGGAGACATTTGGGTGGAGTCATGAAAAGTAGGGATTAGGGAGAAAAAAGGAGGTAGCGAGGATGAATGGTTCTGGATGGAGTCAGCTTACAATGGTTGGAGCATAAAATGACAGTAGTAAAGAAAGAGTACAGGGATGACTGGAGATGGGGTCTAGAGTGCAAATCTTGATACTAAAACCAAGGTAAGGAGCCATATTTTTATGCTTAGGACAATGGCTTAATTGTTTACATTTCAGTATATGTATTTGAACTACTCAAGTGGGGAATGGATGGGCAGGGTCAGGGTAGGTGAAGCAATACCCTCACCCAGGAGAAAGAAGGTGGTAGTGATAGGGGTCAATGAGTAGCCCCCCCCCCGGAAAAACTTTAAGTTTCCTTTCCTGTAGAAATTTAAAGTTTCCTTCTCCTTAAGTTTCCTTTCCCCAAGATTTTTGGCTCCTACTCCTGCTTTAGATAATTACCGTAAAACTTGTGGTTCATACTTGTTGATTGTAATCATTGAAGCCTAATGTTCTCTCCTACTAGTTCCGGGCCTAACTCCTGGACAATTAACGACACCTGACTGATTGGTTGACATATAGAGCTAACAGATTTATTAATTAAAATCTATTTTTCCTCATTTAGGGCCCTTGGGGATACAGAGGATACCTGTCATGCAGGGAGTCACACAGGACATCATGTGGGGTCTCTGGTCCCGTTCCCCACATAAGAACGCAGGACATGGTGAGGTCAAAAAGGAACACCCATGGAGTCATAGATAGGGGAGTCATACCACTATAGTCTCACTGGTGGCTGGGTTGGAGACACAGGAGGCAGGAGCCACGCTATCTGCAACCCACCATCCACTTGTCTCTGCCAAACAATCTCACTTGCTAGCAATCTGCTTCTCTGCAATCTGCAATCCACACTCCGCCGCTTACTAGTTCAGCCACCATCTTCTTGCTAGCCCCCATTTTTCTGCTAGCATAGCCACAGCAGTTATATTAGTGGCCAATGGCTCACTGGTGACAGATGACGGCCAACTAGCCACAGCTGACAGTTATCTAATCACAGTTGATGGCCATTTACTACCTGAGCCAACACCTTTCCACGTGAGGCTGAAAGCCTGGAAACTGCACTCCTGGCTCTGTCCCCACAATACCCCAGCAAGATTGCCAGTCACAACCAAAGAAGCCAACTGTGGGGACAGAGTCCCAGAGAGTAGTTTACAGGCTCTCGGCCTCACGTGGAAGGGTGCTGGCTCGGGTGGTGGATGGCCGTGGGCTGTGGCTGATTGGCCGTTGGCTGTGACCGGTTAGCCGATTGGCCGCCGGTATAACTGCTGTGGCTACGGAGGATTGCCGAGGAGCCGAGCAGAACCGAGCAGAGCCGAAGAGAGCAGAAGAGGAGAGCCGAGAGGAGAGGAACAGAGTCGAGAGAGTGGAGGAGAGTCGTCGGTCGGTTGGTTGGCGGAAAGGCAGACGGCAGGTCGCGTGTCCGGTGGGCCCAGCCTCCAGTGAGACCATAGTGGTATGACTCCCCTACCTATGGCTCCGTGGGTGTTCCTTTTTGGCCTCACCACATCCTGCGTTCTTATGGGGGGAGCGGGACCAGAGACCCCGCAGGCCGCCCCGCCCGACAAATGGCGGAGTGAGCAGGATCTCCCGCCCGACACCAACACAGTCTTCCAGACCAATCTCAAGACCCCTTCCTCTCATCTGAGATCAGATAGGGCGAGAGTTCCATGAATCCCCCCAATAGGTAGGGACAGCTCTATGCCCCTGTCCAGCAAGAAGCAGATACAGAAGAAAAGATCTTCTGTCCCTCAGCTTCCCATAGAGATTTTATAGGGATCACTTCTCTCAAGGGAAAAACAAGGCACGCAGTTGGAGATAGGCATTAGGTCTCTGCATTCTTGCGTAACCCACAGAATGCAACCACCCAAAGGACCTCCCCTCTTCACCCGAAACTTCCCCATTGCATTGTAATTATCTACCCCTATGAGGAACAAATGGGTACAAAATACCCAACCAGATTAAACCAGCCACTCACACCTGTGCAGTAAGGGCCACAACGACATTCATTTCACCTGGGCCTCATTATACCATCATTATAATATTGTACATATGCCTGGAAGTTCATTATTATCATTATAACAGACTGAATTCTGGGAAGGAACATGTGCAGTCTGCAAAGGTGATGTAATAGCCTCTTGTCAATCACAGGTGTCAATCAAGTGGTCCCACTCCTGGAAACGAACAGCCCATTCTAGAGATAAAAGAATAAAAACCCCAAGCACTCACCAGTCCAAGCCCTTTGAGCCTTTTGAGAATTGCTTTTGTTCAGGGACTGCTCCAAACCCTTTGGAGTGTACTTTTTCTTTCAACAATGAGCCCTTGAGCCATTCTCTGATTCTCAGGTCCACTCCTATTTCTTTGGAGTGTACTATCTCTTCTAATAAACTACTCTTTCACCACTTTATTTCTGTGTCTTGTTCTATTCTTTGCTCGAGATGCTAAGAACTTGGGCACTGCACCGAGAAGACCCCACTCTCCAGTAACAATAGCCTAACTCAGAGGATGCAAAGGGATCCCAGGAAGGTGGAGGGGTCTGAAAGAGGGTGGGAGGCCATCCCTGCATCCAAGCCCTGAAGTGTAAGGGTTGTACAAGAGGGAGAAGCAATAATATGGGAACAGTTGGGGAATGACCAACCTGGAGCAAAGCCAGGGAGGGATCAGTAAGGCCAGAGGTGACAGAAATATCTGGGGATGATGTTTTGTTTACCAGGTGGTACTTCGGAGGTTTCATGGAAAGGTCTGGTAGGGCAGGGGCAATGGGCATGTGGAGAAAATGCTGGAACAGTGTGGGCAGAGGGAAATTAAAGTGGACAGCCATGTTTGCCACTGATGGTAGGGATGTTAGATACAAGGGGTTTAGCTGGTTTCCAAGAGAATTAATTCCTGCAATCCTAGTCCAGAACCAATCACTACATTAACAGAAGCATGAGGCTCCTACTATTTTCCCATAAATTTGGGTTTTTGGTAAGCCCTCTTAGGACTTCTAATGCCCATTAAAATTTGAGAACCATTGGTCTAGATCTGTGTTTCTCAAATTTAAATGTACGCCCTATGAGGTTCCTGCAAAGTGCAGATTCTCTTTCAGTAGATCAGAAATGAGGGCGGAGAGTCTGCCTTTCTAAGAAGCTTCCAGAGATACTGTGCTTTACACTCATGATTTGTCTAGAAATTCACCGCAAACGCACAGTTCTTAAAACTGCATTTTTAGTCAGTGAAGCCCAATATATGGTTAGCTTTATTGAAGTTTTCTTTATTTAAACCCAGTAAAGCCAATTCTAAGCGGTTCAATCAGTTGATATTGTGTTTATTAGTTGGAAATACTTTATATTTGATCTAAAATCCACACACAGATATTGCATTTGATTGGGATAGTAACTAAGATAACTAATATTCTGGACCTGATTTTTTAAACAATTCAAGACAAACTAAATCTAACTAGGTAAATAAGCTTCTCAGTGAGTTACCATTCTCCTATTTTCCCCTTGAGATGCTAAATTTAATGGCTATATTGTATAAAATATCGGTAATGAAAAATACTAAAGCTTAAAAAAAAAGTTGCTGTTGAATAAAATCCTCAGCTTCTTCCCCTGTACTGTGAGAAGACTCTGATACAAGTTCTTCATTGTCTCTTAGAGGAAGTTCCCAGCAGGAATGAGCACCAGCTGCCCAACTTGGTGTGCTACTATGATTTATAATAAGAAATATATATTTGATCTTCATTCCAGTTCCTGTCATGAAGCTCCTAAAACCCTTAGAATTTCCTAAGTGATCAAAGCAGTAAAGGTGTATTTTTTATGTTTATTAGGTGACATTTGGAAAACCCCCAGATAACCTAACCTAGAGGTTGGTTGCCAGGGGAACCAACCCTGTGATTATAAGGTTGGAATTTTCAGTTCCACCCCTGACTTCAAGGTTGAGTTTAATTACCAGTGGTCAACAATTTAATCATGCCTATGTAATAAAGCCTCCACAAAAAATCCAAAGGACAGGGTTCAGAGAGCTTCTGGATTGGTAAACGCTTGGAGGTGGAGATTAAGGAGAGTGGTATCCCAGAGGGCATGGCAGCTTCTCTTCCCCTCCCATATACCTCGGCCTGTGCATCTTGTGCATCTGGCTGTTTCCCAGTTATGTCTTTTTGTGATAAACCAGTAACCTAGTTAGTAAAATGTTTCTCGGAGTTCTGCAGGCTGCTCTAGCAAGTGAATGGAAAAGGAGGTGATGGTGACATAGGATTCTGGTGTCTAGTGCCCGGAGATCTTGGTCACCCGAAGACTGAGAATGCGGACTCGGAAGGAGAGGTAGAAGGGCAAAGATCTTTATTAAAGCAAAAGTACTAAAAGTATTAAAGTATTAAAGCTCTCTTACGAGAGGGGGTACCCGAAATTGGGATGCCCACTGGCTAAGGCAAAACGCTCTTACTTTTATACTTTTTCTTTCATGCTTGGGGAAGGGAGTTGGCACCCTCTGATGGATGTTGCTTATTAGATTTGCTCTGTTTGTCCAGACTGAAGGGATTTACGAAATAACCCCTTAATCCCCAGAGCGTAATTACATTGTTGCCCCAGAGCAAATGAGACATTTCAGAACCTGGAGTTCCAAGATATGGCTGCCTTTGTTTATTCTAGGGGAGACTTCCTTGTTTACCTAACAACCTGCTAGCTAACCTGTCTCAATGGGAACTTCTGATTTATAGCCCTTCAGTAAGAAGCACAAGTGAAAACCTAGATCTGTGAATGGCATCTGAAGGGTGTGGGCAGTCTTGTGGGACAGAGCCCTTAACTTCTGAGGTCTCCTGCTATCTCTAGAAAGATAGTGTCCGATAAGTTAGTTGCTTGGTGTGGAAAACAGACACACATTGGACTTGGTAACTCATCCTTTATTTATTTATATTTCTTCCCTCTTTCATTTTTCTATTTATGAGCATTTTCTGGGATCAACCCCCAAATATATTCCTTTCACTAGAGTTCTGCTTCCCCGCCAGCTTTTGGGGGAACCACACAAAACAGTTGTGTGACTTTCACTAAAGGTAGTTTGGTACCAGTGGCATGACTGCATTTACTGACTGCATTAGCAAGTAAGCTCCTTGAAGCAAGGACTTGGTCTCCTGTGGAGTGGGGTGTGGCAGAATGGTGGGAGGGAAGAGTTCATTTTATTTCTTATTTTGCATAAATATTTAAGTGTGGGAGAATTATGAATGATTATACTTAACTTTTGTGGGGTTTTCTGTATTCTTAAATATAGAAATCTTAAAGACCCATGATGAACACCTGTTGTGAGGGAGACCCTGCTCGCTCTGCCATTTGTTGTGTAGGGTGGCCTGCGGGGCCTCTAGTCCCGCTCCCCACATAAGAATGCAGGATATGGCTGGTGTCGTGCGGGAGACGCTGCTCGCTGCGCCATTTGTTGTGCGGGGCGGCCTGCGGGGTTTCTGCTCCCACTCCCCACACAAGAACGCAGGATATGGTGAGGCCAAAAAGGAACACCCACGGAGCCATAGGTAGGGGAGTCATACCACTATGGTCTCACTGGAGGCTGGGCCCACCGGACGCGCGACCTGCCGTCCGCCTTTCCGCCAACCGACCGACCGACTCTCCTCCATTCTCCTCGACTCTGTTCCTCTACTCTCTTCCGCTCTCCTCGGCTCTCCTCTGCAATCCTCGGCAGTCCTCGGCTCTCCTCCGTAGCTGCAGCAGTTATACCAGCGGCCAGTCAGCTAACCGGCCACAGCCGACGGACAATCAGCCACAGCCGTCGGCCATCCACCACCTGAGCCAGCACCCTTCCACGTGAGGCCGAGAGCTTGTAAACTACTTTCTGGGGCTCTCTCCCCACAGCTGGCCAAAAAGGAATACCCACGGAGCCGTAGGTAGGGGTGTCTTACCACTATAGTCTCAATGGATGCTGGAGTCACACGACCTGCAACCTGCTGTCCGCTTTTCTGCCTGCCAACTGACCGATGGACTGGACTGGACTCTCTAGACTCAACTCACCAGCGCAGCTGCGGCAGTTTTATCAGGGGCTAATTGGCTAACTGGTAACAGCTGATGGCCAATTAGCCACAGCTGACGGTCATCTACTACCTGAGCCAGCACCTTTTCATGTGAGGCTGAGAGCCTAGAAACTGCTCTCTGGGATTCAGTCCCCACAACACCTCTACTGGAAGTCCTTGCTCACCATACTTAAGCTTCTGCTAATATGAAGGGTTTAGATAAATTGAAAACAATGTGCACCTGTGCTGGAGCTTCGGGCCTTATTTTTGTCTTGAGGAATGTTTGTCTGTCACTTAAATTGTATCATTAGTGTTAAGTTTCCTGAAAGAAAAATAAAAATTACCTCTCGGAGCTCTCCAATTTCAAGTAAGAATGTTGACTGGAGAAAAATACGTAAGGGAGTAAATGAAGAATAGGTGTTTGTGGTTGACATCTAATTGCTACAGAACTAGGGAGTAGAAAAATGAGCATGTCTCTGAGGAATCTCTTCCATCTTCACCCCGACCTCCTTGCCGTACATGAGCTGAAATGCAGCAATTTGTTGGTTTTCTTTCTTAATTGTACCAGGGAGATGTTCTAACAACTTTGTGTTGGTGAGCTCTTGGCACCCACTCTCCCATATATTTCCCTTATCAGCCAATTTTTGTCTCCATTGTTTAGTGAACTGTTGCTATGTCTTTTGAGAAATGGGAAGAGTGTTATGGTTCAGTAATGAGATAATGCTGGGTGACAAATATCTGTGGAAGCAAGAGCCAGAAAGATTTAATAATATTCAGTGAGTTATGACTCTAATCGTGTTTTCTGTTTGAAACAAAGAAAACTTGTAGCAGGTATCCTGTAGAAGATTTTCACTACCTCTTATTCTCCAACTCTCATTTCTTTGTGGCTGAGAGCTGCTCCTGTGTATGAAATCTGACAATTATGTTTGAGAAATTGTTGCACCAATGTTGCTAAACTTTTTTGATATCAGAGGGATTATTCATTATGAATTTGTACCAACTGGACAGTTAACCAAGTTTGCTATTTGGCTGCATGAAAAGGCTGCGTGAAAAAGTTAGATGACCTGAACTGTTCACCAACAATTCATGGTTCTTGCATCAGGACAATGCACCAGCTCACACAGCGCTGTCTGTGAGGGAGTTTTTAAGCCAGTAAACAAATAACTGTATTGGAACACACTCCCTACTCACCTGATCTGGCTCCCAATGACTTCTTTCTTCACCCAAAAATTAAAAAAAAATATTGAAAGGAAGACATTTTGATGACATTCAGGACATCAAGTGTATATGACAGTTCTGATGGCCAATTGCTTTAGCTTCCCAAGGGGAGGACTTCGAAATGATATTCAGCAATGAAGTATGTAGCATTTTTTCTAGGATAAGTTTGCAAAATTAATTGTCATAATTTGTATGTCCCTAGCATTTCCAGATAACCTAATGGGTACACTAAGCATGCCAGGGAAAACCTATAGGGTATCCCAGGTGTTTGCAGTACATACATGGAAGAGGTAAATGTCAAGGGGAGTCAAGCATAGACAGCATCTTTCACAGGTTGAATGCATAATGGGCAGATATGAGATGCTTTTACATAATCCCTAAAATTGGATTATCCCATCTTTCTATGAACATTGGGATAGAGCTCAGGGAAAGAGGACTGAAAAGGGGAAGAAGAGAGAATGAGACTGAAGAGGAATGGAAAAGGGTGAAGAAAAGTGAAGGGAGAAAGAAGAACAGGGAACATAAGATGAAGGAAGTCCCAAGTAGCATATGATATTATGAAGTGTCTTTGTACTGCAGGCCAGTTGTAGTCGATATTTGCACTCATTTCTATGATAATAAAATAGGCAAAGCTAACAAAAGAGGAGCAAAGACAGTGCTTGCAGTTAAGGAAGTTGTTGTCCTTTAATAAGAGCCTACAATGCTATCACATAAAAGGAACCAGACCTCATATTTGTTGTTTCATACAGATTACTTGTCATTTTCACAAGGAATCTGTGATGTGGGTATTATTGTCCTATTTTACAGATGAGAACATTGAGGCATACAAAAGTTAAGTGATTTGTAAGCCACCGTTTGTAGCAGAACTAGCTCCAAATTTTATGTTCATTCTCCTACCAAGGGTTACACAACTCAGAATCACTAAGAAGACTCTGTTATGCAAAAAGTGAACTTGGACTAAGGTTAAGCACATCAAGTGTATCAAGCTCAAGCATCACTTGATGTTAAGTCATGGTTTTGACACTTGGATGTGACCAGTTTGATTTGGCCTGATGTGTTGGGTTTATACCAATTTCTAGGCCACCAGGGGCTGGAGAACTTCAAATAGAATGGGGGCCTGCTTAGCCTACCAGGATGCCCATGCACTCTCTCCTGCTTCATCCCACCCCCCATTTTCCTGCACAGAACCCAGCTCCCTGAGGATTGTAAGCTCTGAGCACATCTGATTATGTCATCCCTGGTGTAGAGAGTGATGTTTTTGTTATGGAAGAGAACCCGTCAGCAGCAGGTGATACCTGCGACTAAATGTTTGGGGGAATCTATAAGGATTTACTTTGAGAACTCATAGGAATAACTGGTGTCTTAGATGAGGTTCTCTAGAAGCAGAGCCTGAGACAGGCTTCAATTGGAAGGCAATTTACTGGGACGGAGAATGAGAAGAGATCTTGCTTGAACGTAAGAGGGGCTAATAAACCAAACGACATTTTGCCTGCAGTTAGGAATAAGCCAGCTAGAGCAATCAAAATAGTCCTGAAGCTGGATAATTGAGTCAAATCAATACATCCATAAAGATTGCTACATGAATATCTATATGCTTTATAGGCAAAAGGCAGCTGGACTTCATCTTTATTCTAAAGGGGGAATTTGCACTTTTTAGACATTCTTTTTTCTTTAGGAACTACACAGAATCCAGGAGAGACCTGATGATTTAGGATCCCAAAGAAATTTAGCCAACAAGGACTTCTTCCAGGCAACTCAAATGATTGAATCCTGCCCATCTCATAGAGTGACCCAGGGATGTCAGAAGAACACACAGAGCCAGTCTCAATGTCATGTGATGTGCTGCCTTTATTGCTCCAAGCATCTGACACCTGAAGGAAATGATTTCCCCATGGAAGGAGACCTATATCTGATTGCAATACCCAATCTAATGTGAGCACCAAGACCCCTACTTGGCTTACTTCATTTTTTTCTTATTTAGTTTCAGCTTCTTAAGGACTTCAGCTCCTAAGCCTTGCTTAGCTGAATACCTGATCCTCAACAGACATTTGGTGAATGAATGTATGGGTGCTGAGTATTTGCCTCTGACAGTTATTAGGTTCTCTGGTCTAAACCCACCCTTCTACACTTCTGGCTTTGGAAGCTGAGCCCCGCAAATGCCATGGCTCCTTGTCAGCTGGCTTCCATGGTAGCTTCTGCCGATAAGAGGCTCTATGAGGGATTAGAAGGCTGGAAGTGGCGCTTGGTGGGGCAAGGAGAAGGAGATTTCATAGGTCCTGTTTTGCTGCTATTCCTATCAGCATGGTCCCACTATAACTATAGCTTTCCCACTGGCGTCAATTGGCTCTAGCTTTGAGCTTCATTCTGCTCTCCCAGAACCAGCCTCACATCCTTTAAGAAGAACCAGCCACAGCTGGGTGTAACGTCCTTGGTCTGGGGGTCAAGCTCCATGGGGCTTCTCCTAGTTTCTAGGTCCTATCAGAACTTGATTTCCTCCCTTTGATTTCCTGGCCCTAAGAGTAGTAGCTCTTCCTGCAGCTATTACCTCGGTATTTCCTCTTGCTTTGCTCCAATACTTGTGTGATTACATTCTCTCTGTTAAAATACCTCACGTGGCTTTTGTTTTCTGACTGGACGTGAACTCTCACATGACCTTTGAGCAACTCTATGATGTAGTTTACTATCTCCATTTTGCAGATGAGGAAAGTGGTGCAAAGGAATGTTAAGTAGCTTTCCCAAGTTTACACATCTAGGATATGTTGGAAAAAGCAATATGTTGTAGTCAGACAGCTTGAGTTCGAATCCTGCCCTCACCATTTGTTTTGTTTTTAAACTTTTTAATTTACATACATCAAAATTCACCCTTTCTAGTGTATGGTTCTATGAATTTGGACAAATGCATAGTTGTGTAACCCCCACTGCAATCAAGATATACAATCATTTCATCACACTCACACCCCCCAAATTCCCTTATGCTGTCCCTTTACAGTCCATTTCCAGCTCTTGGCAATCCCTGATCATTTTCTACTCTTATAATTTTGTTATTTCCAAATTGTCTTCTAAATAGACTCATATAGAATATAGCCCTTTGAGTCTGGCTTGTTTCATTTAGTATTATAATTCATATGAGATTCATCAATATTTTTGCAGCAGTCCATTCCTTTTAGTTGCTGAGTAGTATTTCTTTACGTGGATGTATTATATTCCATTCAGCAATTTAGGGACATTTGGATTGTCTCTACTTTTGGTTGAATATGAATAAAGCAGCTATGAACATTCATTTGTAGGTTTTTGTGTGAACATAAGTTTTATTATTTTGGGGGGGCTAAACACCCAGAAGTAGGATTTCTGCATCATGTGGTGATTGTATAAACTTTATAAGAGAAATGACCAAACTGTTTTCCAAGGGGCTGAATCATTGTGCATTCTCACCAAGAGTGTACGAGTGTTCAGTTACTCCACATTCTCATCAGCACTTGGCATTGTACGTTCTTGTTTTATGTTTATTCTTAAATGATTTCGGCCATTCCAATAGATGTATATGATGTGTGGTGCATTGTTACAGCATTTGGTAGTGTGGGCGGTGGGGCTTTGGACCATGTAAGTTCACCTGGAAAGGCTGCATGGCATTGTGGTTAAGAGTCCAGACCCTGGAAGAAACTTTGGTACTTTCTACATTTGTGAACATGGGCCTCAGTCTCCTCATCTGTGAAATGAGGATACTAATAGGATATCTACCTTAAAAAGTTGTTTGGAAAGTTACATGAGTTAATATACGTAAAGCACTGATACAGAATAAGAACTATTTAAGTGTTGATTATTGTTGTTATTATTTTTCTCAGAGCTGGATCATTCTGCTTTGCTACATGATACGCACATTTGGATAAAACAAAGCTGTGAGGTCACCCCTTGGACTCCAAACAACAGATCTTGAAGGCTTTTGACTGCATCTTCCATTTTGTCGTATTGCTGCACCACAGTTCTTTTATATGTATAATGCAATGTCCCTCCTTACTTTGTAAAAGTCCGTTTTTAAAGACAACGTTTGAAGTTCAGTGATTAAAGAAAGCATTTGAATTGTCAAAGATTTCCATCTACCTCCAAACAATGTGCTTTTAATAGAAATACAGCTTGTGATTTGTACTATTTCACTTTGATCTGCAATGCGGTCTGCGTCATCAACATTAAGCTGAAATTACTCTGCAGTTACACACGAAGCTCATACTTGAAGTAATTGCACAAAGAAAACCTCATTATCTTGTAATGAGCATTTCAAAAACAAACACACAACATTTCCTCCCTCTAGTGGCACATTTAAAAAGCCACCTCAAGTATCGCAGCGTCTAGTCTTGCTTATTAAAATCAAGGGAAGCAAACAGTTTACACAAGACGTGGGAGATTCATAATATTTGTTTATTATTGATTGTGGTGAAAGTTTGCATTTTATTTATGCAAAATTATATTGCTGTCACGATAACAGGCTGGCTTATAGCAGTAAGAGTTTTGTGATTTATCCTCACTTGGCACTTTATTTTTTATTAAAAACAATAAACTAGAAGTCTATAAATATTGGCTAGTCAGGTATTCTGATTCCTGGCAGCCTCTGGAGAGAATGAGATACTCCCTCACCCCTCCCTTGCCCTTTAAATGTTTATGAGAATTTGAGCTGAATGATAATGCCTTACTGCAGGGGGTTGAATAGTGTCACCCCCAAATTCAGATCCACCTGGAACCTTAGAGTGTGACCTTATTTGGAAATAGGGCCTTTTCAGATGTAATTAGTCAAAATGAAATCATACTGAATTAGGGAGGGCCTGAAATCCAATAACTGGTGTCCTTATAAAAGGAGCAGAGGACACATAGGAAGACATGCACACAGGGAAGAAATCCTTGTGAAGATGGAAGCAGAGATTAGAGTGATGCATCTTGTTAAAAGATAAACTGAGGCATATTAAAAATATGAAGATTTTGTTTGAGCAAACAATTAATTCCAATAGGGCCACACCAAACCAGAAGTGGTTAGGAACACTGTGTTTAAGAGCCAGGGGAAAGACTTACAGAGAAGGTGCAGAAGCAAAGAACAGAAACTGAAACTGAGGCCTCTTATGACTTTGATTAAATTTAAAATCCTAACTCTAGAAATCCTCTCTCTCTCTCTCTCTCTCTCTCTCTCTCTCTCTCTCTCTCTCTCTCCTCCCCTCTCCCTCAGAGATCTAGCCTTTCCCCCCATAATCAGCAACCCCCTGAGGCAGCAGAAGACAGTAGCCCAGAGCTGACTAGTGGTCGCACTAATGGTTACACTATCTGGACCTCTGGCAGGATAAAGGGAACATCTTGACCTAAGTTTTTTCAGCTCCTGAGCCCTAAGGTGTAATGACCCCCTGGCTACTTTCCAACTGGATAGAAAGACACAGGAGTAGACCTCAGAGCTGTCCTCAAGACCCTTAGAAATGATTTATTACCTCACCTCTGACCAATCAACTCCCATCATTGAGACAGGCTAGTTAGTATGTTGCTAGGTAGACTGGGGGTCCCTGGTAGAATAAACAAAAAAGCAGCCATATCCTGAAACTCCAGGTTCTGGAATGTCTCCTTCACTCCAGGATGTTGATATGAGAATGCACCTTGAGGTAAATAAATTATCTCAAATCCCTTTTGGCCGGCCAAAGAGCAGATCTAGTAGAGGAGGAATAGGTTACTTCGTTAATCCCTTCAGCATGGGCAAGCAGGACAAACCTAATAGATGAATTCCGTTAGAAGTCTCCAGCCCCCTTCCCCAAGCAGGCAGGGGAAAATATAAAAGTAAAAGCCTTTTGCCTTAGCTAGTGGGCTTCCCAGTTTTGGGTAGCCCCTCCCTCTTGGGAGCTGCAACTTGTTTTCCTGCTTTTAATAAACTATCTTCCTTTACAACTCTTTGCCTCTCCTGGGTCCGTGTTTCCATTCTTCAGTCTCACGAGACACGATCCTGGCCTACATCCAGAAATTGCCAGCAGACCCTACATCATTATGACCCTGAATCCCTAACCCAAAGTGCCTTGTGATTTTGCCCTATATGATCTGTAACCTACACGCCATCAGCGAGCCAGGTTTTAAGAGCACTAGCTCATCTGCATCTCCAGTCTTGGTGCCATTTCCTTAAATAAATCTCTACTTTCTTTGCTGCAAACTCTGTTCGTGTCTCATTGGACTTTGATACGCTCAGGCAAACGAACCCTTTGAGTTCAATAACAAAACCATTTAACCAGCTAGAGCTTAAAGCCTAATTGGCTGTTTGTGATTGGTTGTCCCCACCTTTCCATTTCTTAACTTTGAGGCATTTAGCTGCTGGGGTTTTGGTTTGCTTACATAAGTCACCGAAGTATTAAAACCACTTCAGTCTAATAGCCTCATTTAATTAATTTAATAGCCAACAAGCAAAGGAAAGCCAAGATTTTGCCAGCAACCACCAGAAAAGAGAGAGGTCTAGAACAGATTCTCCTTTACGGTCTTCAGAAAGAACCAACCGAGAAAACACCTTGACTTTGGATTTCTGGACTTTTGAATTGTGAAAAAATTAATTTCTGTTCTTTTAAGCCATCCAATTTGTGGTAATTTGTTACAGCAGCACTAGAAAACGAATACACTTACTCTGATGGATAAGCACAATGAATCCCTAATTACTATCATGCACTCATTACACATAGTATTTTATATAAATTAATTAATTTAGTTCTCACTATCACACTGAGATAGCAACTATTATCATACCCAATTATAGATGAGTGAAACTGAGTTTCAGAGAAGTTACATAACTTGCCTAAGGCCACATAACTTGAAATTATTTAGGTGCGGCTGCTGTGTGTTCTCTCATACCTTGCAAGTGTCTGAGATTGTTATATGTTTTCTCTATTTCACTTGAGTTGTTGGTTAATTTTAAACTCTTTTTTTTAAGAATAAGTTGCATATAGCAACCTATGCAAATCTTATGTGTATAGTGTAATGAATTTTTACGTACGTAGATACCCATGTAAACACCGTGGAGATGAACACCCCAGAAGACCCTGCCATGGTTCTTCCCAGACGATATGGTTTCAAGACTTTTTAATATTAAAATATTACAAAAAGTCACATAGATTTCTTATAAAACTTTCAAACATTACAAAGCTATAAAATTGAAAACTTCTCTCACACATTATCCCTTATTCCTACAGCCAGAGTTAATCATTGTTAATAGGTGGGGTGTATATCCCTCTAGACTTTTCCATTTTATGCTTTTATTTATGTGTGTGGATACATACATATAATACTTATATAAGCATATGTGTTTGTGTGTGTATATGTGTATAGATGTGCATACATGCACAAGCACATGTATATACGTACACACATAGCTTTTCTTACATGTGGTATAATTTTATACATATCTTGGACCTTGCTGTTTTTTCACTTAATAAAAAAGTCTTACCACTTTTTATTTTCAGTTAACACAGATTTGCCTGGAAAGAGTAACTCTTTGGCTGCCATCAGTCATTTCTACTGCGGTATGAAAGAAGTTTCTAAATGAAGCTATCCACGAGCAAGAAAGAAAAGTGGAGCAGACATTCCATTTTGGCCCACTCCACTCTGTGCCACCCTGATGGTCTTGTTGCTAGAGGTTGGCAGGAAAAAGCTTACATTCGCCAGACTCCTTTGCATCTTGGGGAACCAGTTTACTCCCAGGAGACATCTGCAGAATTTGGAATGCAGCAGTGAAACAGAGATCATTCTGCTCCTTCTTTCCCTCTTATGTTCCTGCAGGGAACTGTGGTCATGGTAGATTTTACTTTTCCTACAGCTGTGGCAGCAGACGTCCCAGGTTCTCAGAGGTGGGGCACGAGGAACCCATTTATCAGCATGGGTCTTAGCTTAGGTGACATGCTCCCGGAGTTAATGGTATGATGGTGACTTCTTAACCCCAGATAGATATAGAGCCTGTGTGGTCTGGGAGCCAAAGGTAGGGTCTGTGGCTTCCTGACCATGGCCAAGGGAGCAGCTCCTTTGGGAGGCCTGTTCTGGGAGTCATTCCTGCAACTCAGCTGAGAGCCCTCCTACAGTCCTCCCAATGGTTTTATAAGCACCTACATCCCTGTTTAAACTTATTTCTGTTTAAAATAGAGTGGTTTCTGACAACCACAATTAAACGGCTACTGAATCAGAAAAAAGGAGGAAGAACAGAGAAGGGCAAAGGGAAAGCTGGAAAGTTCTACTTGGGACAAGATCTTAATTATTTGCGTATGTCAAATATGCAGATAATAATAAGTCATTTCAATTCATTAATCGATAATGAAATGAATAACCAACTAAAAGAGGTTGACCTGAAACATTTATATTTGGTTTTTAATATTGTGTTAGAACTTCTAATGTTTCATGCCCTGGAAGTTTATTTTACTGCTGGGAAATAACGAAGCCACACCCGGAATGTGTGACGTCCGTTTCTCAATGTTTCTCCTCGCTGAACATCTTCCTGGGGACTCAGACTGTAGGTAAATTTCCAACAAATGTGGTATTTCAGTATCCCAGGTATTTTCTCATCCAGTTCTGTCTTTTTCTTTCTCTTCTTTTCTTTTCTTCTTCTTCTTCTTCTTCTTCTTCTTCTTCTTCTTCTTCTTCTTCTTCTTCTTCTTCTTCTTCTTCTTCTTCCTCTTCCTCTTCCTCTTCCTCTTCCTCTTCCTCTTCCTAATTTCCACACCAGAGTAACTGGCTGCGGGGAATGTACCAGACTCACAATCTCACCCACCTTTATTTCTATTTCTTCCAGCTCTGTTCAGAGCAGAAAAGGGGAAGAGAATTTGTTGGACAAAAATTGAAGATATGATGAAGGGGGTTCTCTAGTACTTACGTCAACACATGTGCTATCTGGAATGGCTTGAAGTGCTTTTGAAAACCTTGAATCCATTTAAAGCTTCTGCAGCTTTCCAAAAGAGTTTTTCCCTTGTCTTGAAGCATGTAAGCAAAGACAATTTTCCAAAAGAGTAGCCGTAGAAGATTAATGGAGTATAACAACAACAAAACTGCTCTCCATAGGAATTCTACATACTGAACTTTGTTTCATAGTAAATCTTATTAGAATGGAAGCATGCTGACCCACAAGCGTGGTGCTCACCAAACCCTCCCTTTTTCCGTGGACACTCTGCCAGGGCCTCCTCCATGGAGAACCCTTAGGTCTTAACATCCCCAGTCATGGAAAGCAGAAAACATTCCAAGTTGCTCCGTGTGTCCTGCACCAGAAATCCATTATGTTTTACTTAGCTTTTATTAACCAGAGTGTTTAACTTTTATAATTTAGAGCAATGATGGGCACTCTATAGCTCCCAGGCCAAATTTGGCCACAGCCTGTTTCTGTACAGTCTTCAAACTGAGAAAGACATATGCCTGGGAGTGCCTCTATCTTCCTGGACAGACCCTGTGAAAGGCATGAATTTGGAAGCTTTCTCCCCATACTTCATTCCATGGGACCATTTGCCCAGTGACTTCGTACAGGGGCTGGATGCTGACAGTCGCCTCTCTGTGACGGGAGTCATGGCTCTGAACTCTGCAGGCTTCATTCACCTGGGAGAATACTGGGCTGACCCTGCCAGGATGAGACATTGCAGGATGTTGCCTCACTGTGATATGCCCATGGCAGACGACATAATGATTGCATATTCTGTTTTCCCTTTCTTAGTATGTATACACAGGGTACTTTCAGTGCTCTGAATGTTTTCAGTGCTCAGTGTTCACCCTTCTGTGCCAGCAGAAAGCTTCCGACTTCCTATTACAAGCACTTGGACTCTCTTCCTGAGCACGTTCTGTGGCTTTAGGAGCAGGCTTGTCCTACGAGTATGTGCAGGGCAGGGTGTGAAGAGCTGGGGAATTAATTCCTAAGGAATAACTCAGAGCCAATAAATATACCAGCTTCCTCAGACCTTGGGTGTGACACCTCTGAAGTTTGTTCTATACAATCTCCCAGAGTTTGCCAGTAGTTTCAAACTCTATTTACCCATGTCTATAACCTTCTCAATAACCCCATTCTTCCCACTCTGAATTAACTTCTGTGGTGTTCATGAAAATACCTCCCAGATCTCTGACTACATGGAGTGTGAAAGACCCACATCCAGCTAATGCACTCAAATCCATCACTGTGCTGGCCTAGTATTGGCACTTCCTGTCCATGTCTCAGCACAGAAGGGATCCTGAGGCAAGTCTAGGCTTAGGAGACACCAGGCTCCTCTGACTGCCAATTGTGGCTCAGGGACTGGGCCATTGACTGCCAAAACTTTATTAGAACTGCACTGCAGTCCAAGATTTTTTCTGTTCAACCCCCTTCCTTCTCCCTCCTCCACTGGAATGATACTAGTTCCATTTGCATTTTTACCTCACAAGTGGTTTACTCAATAAATTTCTTGTGTATCTTGTCCTGTTTTTTTTTTTGTACCGTAAAGACCACCCTTTCTACTTTCTCCTCTTCCCCCACCCCCTCCTTCATGGCCCCTCGATCCCCCTTTCCAGGTTCTACTGAGCAGGGCGGAACGGAGGGATCCTGAGGGACCATCTCTGCTCTCCTTGTGTCTGCGGCGTTTCCAGAACACTCTCAGCATCTCCTCACATAACTGTCTTCAGAGACTGCAGGAGCGTGTGTGAGGGCATGGTGCCATTTTCTCTGTCATCACCACTGATGAAACAGCTGGGCCTTGGTATCCCTCTTCCACTGACCATGTGGGGCCACAGGCTTTCCTAACTGTTGTCCACATGAGCAGGATTGTTCTCCAGTGCAGGTTTAGCCACCATTCTCAATTTCTGCTCTTGTCTTGTCCAAATTGGTAACAATGTTTGTCCTGTCTTTCTTGGAAGATATGAACTAACAGCTTCCTTTCCTTCCTCGTCTCACCCCTGCCCTTCCTTCCTGATTCTTCCTGTAGTCACCTTCCAAAGAAACTATTTACATCTTGGGGTTGGCTTCTGTGGGACCCCAACCTACATCCCATCCCGTGAGTGTTTTTCTCATATTGTGTTTAAGAGGCGAGCCCAGGCTGACCACCAATGCAGTCTCCCATACTTTAGATGCCCATCCAGGCTTCCACTGGGAAAACCCAGATGTCGATGGCCTTGATGAGACATAAAACTAACAGCAGTCTGAGTTTTAGTGTTGTGTTGTTTCCTGTGGTCTTAGCTTCAGGGTTTGCACAAACCTATTAAATCAATTGTGGCCTTACTCTCATCTTTGCGTGTGAATTGAGTATCAAAAATCATTATTAATAGTTGACTTGCAAATTACTCTTTTTCATGCTACTCTAAGTAGAGTCAATATTTGCCTCACATTAAACTCATTGACATGGGACAGAGAAGCCAAAAATACCCCACACAGCACAGACTAATGGATATTAAGATTGTGAGCATAGTCTCAAGAAACTCATGATTATTTCACTCTTTTTAATGGTTCATAGAACCCTGGCCTAATTTCAGCCATTATATAAACTAGCTGAAAAGGCTATTAGTATAGCTGCATTATGTTATTTCCTGTTGATTTATTTTAGAGCTTTGTCTCAATGCTATACCTGTTTGGTACTCTAAACCCCAAGTGTTCTGAATAAACTGAAACATAGTCAGCAGGAACATAAATCTTGTATAGTATATACATTTCTAAATAAAAAAGGAATTATAATTCATGAGAAAAATGGTGTTTAAGTATCAAAATATTATCTGATGTTAAATCTAGAAATTTTGGACTCATAGTTAATTCTCAAGCATTTAGCTTCCTAATTCAGAGAAATCAATAGAATTATTTTCTTATGTGAGAACCAAACATTCACCCCACGACTGTGGGAAGATACAGGTCTTAACATGGCTGATCTTTCTCTGTGAGTTGGCATGATAGTCAAGCCAAGTAGCTTCTCCTTGGTGAAGTGGCTATACACTTAAGAACCAAAAATACCCCATTAGAGCTGTTGGTTAGGACTGTGTGTGTGTGTGTGTGTGTGTGTGTGTGTGTGTGTGTGTGTGTTGGGGGATATTGGTCTTTCCCTGACATTTATGAAAAGAGCTATGGGCAACAGAATTATAGTACCTTGCCAAAATGCTTTCTCTTCTATTATCCTTTGGTTCACTATGGGTGGACATACTTATCACTTTTAATGTTCTTCCTTCTAGTCCCCATATCCTCTGCTGTGACCTACGTAATTGGAATATTCCATGCCAGTTTCTACTTTCTAAAGAAAACACATTTCTGTGGCTAGAACAAGTTAGTGAAAGGTTAAAGGCTAAGGTGACCTTTTATCCTCCAATGCCACATGTCTGAGTGGGCTGGGACAGGCTGTGAAGTAAGAGTTAGAACTTCATATTTTGTTGGCATGTTTATAAATATAAACAAATGTATTGTTCCATAAGAGCATTGAATAGAGGTTATTACCAAGAATTAGTACTAAAACGATTTTTTTAAATCTATGAGATGTTTGGACTGAAAAGTGTTTTTGAGTCATTAGGCCTTGCTTTTATTCATGAGAAAACTCCATAACTGTTAGGAATTGTTAGAGAGATAAAAACCTTCCTCTATCCTCCTATGTTTAGTCCTGGAACTTGCAAATTAAACTGACAAAAGTCAGGCTAACAGGATGTGGGGACAGAGCCCCAGAAAGTAGTTTACAGGCTCTCGGCCTCACGTGGAAGGGTGCTGGCTCGGGTGGTGAATGGCCGTCGGCTGTGGCTGATTGGCCGTCGGCTGTGGCCGGTTAGCCGATTGGCCGCTGGTGTAACTGCTGCGGCTACGAGGATTGCCGAGGAGCCGAGCAGAGCCGAGCAGAGCCGAGCAGAGCCGAGCAGAGCCGAGCAGAGCCGAAGAGAGCGGAAGAGGAAAGCCAAGAGAGAGGAACAGAGTCGAGAGAGTGGAGGAGAGTCGTTGGTCGGTTGGCGGAAAAGCGGACGGCAGGTCACGCGTCCAGTGGGCCCATCCTCCAGTGAGACCATAGTGGTATGACTCCCCTACCTATGGCTCCGTGGGTGTTCCTTTTCGGCCTCACCATATCCTGCGTTCTTGTGTGGGGAGCGGGAGCAGAGACCCCGCAGGCCGCCCTGCCTGAAAGATGGCGCGGCGAGAAGGCCTCCGTGCACGACAAATGGCGCAGCGAGCAGGGTCTCCCGCACGACACAGGACAAAAAGGTACCATTTTTATTGATGTTAATATTTCATTTGCATGGAAGATTTACAGAAAAGAAGTAAAAACTCAATGAAGCAGTTAGACTGGGGGGAGGTTTGTCTTATATACAGTTTTAACAGAGAATGATGATGAGGTTATTTTAGTAAGAGCTGTTTATGCAGATTTGTTACCAGGAATGACGTTATGCCTCAGCTCTTCATCATCTTGAAGGAAAGAATTCAGTCAAGAGACAGAGTTTGCGCAGCACAGAACAGTAAAAGGTTTATCAGTAAAAGTGAGTACACTCTGAGACATGGAACGGGCTGACCCAAGAAAGGGAAGCAGCCTCTCCTTATATTGTGTGGTGGTTTTTATCTCTATAGTTAGATGTCATGCAGGAGACCCTGCTCGCTCCGCCATTTGTACTGCAGGGCGGCCTGCAGGGTCTCAGCTCCCGCTCCCCACATAAGAACACAGGATGTGGCTATGCCAAAAAGGAACACCCACGGAGCCATAGATAGGGGAGTCATACCACTATAGTCTCACTGGTGGCACTATAGTCTCACTGGAGGCTGGAGTCATACGACCTGCAACCTGCTGTCCGCTTCTCTGCCTGCCAACCGACCCACTCACTCTCAACTCTCCACTCCACTCTCCAGCCCAGCCGCAGCAGTTCTATCAGTGGCTAACTGGCCAACTGGTAATAGCTGATGGTCAATTAACCACAGCTGATGGCCATCTACTACCCGAGCCAGCACCTTTCCACGTGAGGCCGAGAGCCTGGAAATTGCTCTCTGGGCCTCTGTCCCCACATTTGAATTGTCTCTTCCTCTCCCTTCTCTTATCCCTCTTTCTCCCCCATTGAGGTGCCTAGTCCTCCCTTCTCTGGCATTTAACAATGCATTTCTTTGATTTAAGTCATGTGCAAACATAGCCCTTGGGAGTATGTATAAACTTGGAATCCCACTGGACTAGTAAGGTATTGGTGATCCTGACAAGCAGGATGTATACTCTGGTAAGCAGGCTGTCTTCCTCCTTTCTCTGGCTTTTAACAACATACCCCTTTGACCTTGAGGTATGTGTAAGCCTGGAATCCTAAGTGAGGGCAGCTGCAAGAGATCTTGACCCAAGTAGGAGCTGCAGCAAGGGGCTTTCTCACTGGGGCTAAGTCTCTCCTTCTCCTGCTCATTTCTATCTATCTACCTACCCTATCAGATTCATCTTAGTATAAAACCACATCCCCTCACACCTATCTCTGGTGGTAAGAGTCACTCTCCTTGTGAGGACAGAGTCCCAGAGAGCAATGTGGGGATAGAGCCAAGAGTGCAGTTTCCAGGTTCTCGACCTCACATGGAAAGGTGCTGGCTCAGGTAGTAAATGGCCAGCAACTGTGATTGGATGGCCATCAGCTGTGGCTAGTTGGCCATCAGCTGTAACCAGTGAGCCATTGACCACTAATATTGTTAGAGCAGTCTCTAGCAATATCATGCTAGAGCAGTCTCCGGCAATAACAGCCCTTAGAAAATCTCCCGTCACCCCGACCAGCTTTAACCAATCCCCTAGTGCCACAATAGCAATGGCTCGAACCCTCTCAAACCCAGAAGCCCGATGCTATATAACCAAATACCCGACTCCGGCGAGTGCTCAGTCTTTGGGAACGATCCCACTGAGCCAGCTGGCGAAATAAAGCTGCGTTATCCCTGATCTCTGTGTGCCACTTGAGTATCTCTGTCCTTGCCGTTTTCTGCAACAATGTAACTGCCATGTCTACGCTAGCAGTAATGGTGGCTGGCAAGGGCGAACTGCAGTTAGCAAGGGGTTGGTTTGTTGCTTGGCAGAGAAGCGGATGGCGGATTGTGGATCGCGTGGCTCCTGCTTCCTGTCTCTCCAGCCCAGCCACCAGCGAGAATATAGTGGTATGACTCCCCTATCTGTGGCTCCGTGGGTGTTCCTTTTTGGCCTCGCCATATTCTGCGTTCTGGTGCTGGGAGCAGGATCAGAGACCCTTCATGACAGCAGTTTCCAGACTCTTGGCCTCATGTGGAAAGGTGCTGGCTCGGTTATTAGATGGCCATCAGCTGTAATCAGATGGCCATCTGCTGTGGCTGGGTGGCCATCAGCTGTTACCGGTTAGTCATTAGCCACTAATATAACTGCTGTGGCTATGCTGGGGGATTGTTGTCAATTGGCAGAAAAGTGGGTGGCAGGTTGCGGCTGGCAAGTGCAGTTAGCAAGCAGATAGAGGATTGTGGATCATGTGGATCCTACTTCCTGTGTCTCGCCCAGCTGTCAGCAAGACTGGGGTGCAGGAACACCCCCTGTTGGGGTACTGGTGGATGTTTGCTTTTGTGTCTCGACCAGCTGCCAGCAAGAATATAATGGTATGAACCCCCTATCCATGGCTCCATTGGTGTTCCTTTTTGGGCTCACCATATCCTGCATTCTTGTGTGGGGAGTGGGGCCAAAGACGCTACATTACACTCCTCTTCCTGGTACAGAGGGCCACCTTCTTCAAAGAAAATGTATGCCCTAGTTTTTGGCAGAAAGGAGATGGTGGAGAACATTTGCCTTCACCTGTTGCCTTCACCTCAAAATAATCTTTATACCGAAGTCCTGTATTTTGGGGTGTTATATTCTGATCCACTTCAGGTTCCAAAAGTATCTAGGAGGAATGAATTATATAATCGGTAATCTTGACACACAGCACATTTGATTCAAACCTCAGAATGAAGGAGCTAAGGAGAAAATTGACCCACCTACCTTGACCTGAGAGTATAGGAAGATGAGGAAATAGAGTTCTAGAGAAGTTAAACAGTCTGCCCACAGTGGCATTGCTAGATAAATAGAATAACTGATTGTAGAGCTAGAACTCATTATCCATATGTATCAATTAGGGGCTCCAGCTGCAAGAAACAAACCGCAAATCAAAATTGCTTAAGTAGTGAGGGGGTCATTATCTCAGAAGAATTGCCTGGAGAGTGATTAATTAATTAACCAGGGTTAATTAATGTAAGAGGTCATCAAGGATCAGATTCCACCTTCTTTCTGCCACCCAGACCTCTGTATACCTTCAGGTTAACTCCTTGTCGGGACAGAGCCAGGAGTGCAGTTTCCAGGCTCTCGGCCTCACGTGGAAAGGTGCTGGCTTAGGTAGTAAACGGCCATCAACTGTGATTGGATGGCCATCAGCTGTGGCTAGTTGGCCGTCAGCTGTAACCAGTGAGCCATTGGCCACTAATATAACTGCTGTGGCTACGCTAGCAGAAAAATGGGGGCTAGCAAGAAGATGGTGGCTGAGCTAGCAAGAGCGGATTGCAGTTAGCATGGCAGATTGCAGCTAGCAAGTAAGGTTGGTTGGCAGAGAGAAGTGGATGGCAGATTGCGGATCGTGTGGCTCCTATTTCCTATGTCTCCAACCCAGCCGCCAGCGAGACTATAGTGGTATGTCTCCCCTATCTGTGGCTCCGTGGGTGTTCCTTTTTGGCCTCACCATATCCTGCATTCTTATGTGGGGAGCAGGAGCTGAGACCCTGCATGACACCCTGCGTGACACTCCTTTATGGTTCTCAAATGATTCCCCAGTGCCATGCATTGTTTGTAAGTAGGTAACTGTTTAATGGAAAGAAATTAGGCCACTTACTCTGAGATTGTCTGTGTGCTGTTAGTAGAAAATCTTCCACAAAGACCCTCTCAGACCACTCATATTTTGTTAGCCAGGATTGCTTAAATCACTCACAAAGAGATTCCCTTTCTTCTTGTTCCTTGAATGTCACCTGCCCTGTGTGCATAGTCTTGTGGAGAAGGATAAATTCAAGAATAGATTCAGGAATCTTGCTTTAAGGAAGAAAGGGAGGAGAAGGAAGTAATTACACAAAGAACCAACACCTGGGTCGGGAATTCTGCGCCCAGGAATATTCAGTACTCGAACAACGATTACTCCAGATTTTGAGGATAAATTCAATAAATGTCATTGGACATTCAGAACAATGTTTTTGGATGATGAGGTTGTGACGTCTCCTGAATTACTGACAGGACTCAAAGCTATCAACTCAACTCTCATCAAGAAGGCACCACTTAACCCTTAATTAATTCGAGATAACCTACATTCTTGGAGACAATAGCAAGTCCATTGCTAGGGGTGGTTTGTGGGTGATAGTATTACAATTGAAAGTGACAGAGTAGAGAGTCTTCCAGGTTCCACCCTTATGATGGATAGAAGGGTATCTACCTTACCTGGCTCCAGATTTGTCCCTGAAAAGGGACTTCTGTGGCAGACTAAATTTGCTATTCTCTGCCATGTATAGCATAAATGATTGCAGGCAACTTCTAATGATTGCTTTGATTTTCCAACTACCTTAATACTAGGAAAGAGGTGTCTTGAATGGAGAACTTGAGCACTTTGAATACTCAAAAGGCCTCTCTTCTACTGCAAATCAATAAACTGTCATCATTCTGACATACATACTAGTCTTTGATGAGCTGGGCTTGTGATCAGAAGCGGAAAATGAAAAGTAAAATCCTGGATGTCCGTAGATGAGGACCAGACCACAGGCAGAACCCTTGGGAGGTCCTGCTTTTGCAGGAGGCTAGGCAATGCCTCCAGCCTGAGAGGCCCAGACCAATGGGTCCTTGGCAGCACGCAAGAAAGAATTCAATTATGAGCCAAAATGAATGTAAAACACGAATGAGTTTATTCAAACAGAGGAGAGGCAAGCAACATGCTACTCCATACATAGAGTAGCAGCATTCCTGCCCCGGTTTGCGCCTAATATTAGTGTCTCTTTAATTGGGGACTGTACATTCAAATTTGTTGGAGGAATATTCAATTTTCTGGAAAAAGGCAGAGATTTCCCAGAAGGCCTCCACTGGCAAATTTGTGTCCTTTCCATTTCCAACAGTCTTTTAGCATGCTAATGCATTATGATGAGTATGGAATGAGTGTTAGGGTCACTGCTAGGTGAAATCCATTGCCATGTTGGTTTCAGCTGGTTGCAGCCGGTCTTAGGCCCGCTCCCAGACCACCAAACATCCATCCTGCATTTCTTGTTTCACAGCAAGTCCTCTATCTCACTACTGCTCAGGCAAATGGCCTGCCATCCCATGAACTTAGGTTCCCCTATTGCTTGGTCAGCGCTGCACTTTGGGACAAGACTCTATGAGCTAATATAGATCAAAACTGAATGAGCTGCTGGTGGAGAGGTTTCCTAATCCTCCTGCCATATTCTCCTGTGTCATCCTGCTACCCCAGCTTCAGATTCTCAGTTCTCCAGCATTGCCTGTGGGCTGAACAGACTTGAAGGTTGATTAATTCACTGGGCTGCAGGGAGCTTCACAGAGCTCTGGGCCCCTGAAGGACATCAATTTGGCTTCCCCATTTCTCTTTAGTGTAATTGAATGTCAGAATAACAGATGTAGGGTGGGGAGAATGAATGGGAGTCTCACTTTCAGCAAGTGGGGATAGCCTTTTTGGAAGAAGGAAGGGTTAAAATTTCAAGATTTTTAAAATTTTATGTCAGTTTGGTGTCTGCTCTTCTTAACAGTTTGGAGAGAATTTGACAAGTAAAGAAAATGCAAGTACATCCTAGTTTCTTAACTCTGGTTCCTAAAAATTCTCTTTATGGGAATTGACGTAGACCCATCCAAGGAGAGACCTCCAAGACTGACTGTAGGGAACCAGAAAGAATTCTGAGACAGTGATTAAAGCACCTGCTTAGACATTTACTCACCATTATAATTCTAAGTAAGTTATGTTGACTTGTCCACAAATACTAAAATATGTGTTCTACCTACATTACCATAGGGGACTTTGGTTAATTTGATATTCCATTTACCTATGCCCCTCCAAGTAAAGCATCTTTCTTTTAGGAAATTATCCCTCCCCAACTTTTGGCCCCTGGGTTTAGATGAAGATGACCCCCCTTCACCCCTTGCCTTAGCAGTGAGGAGATGATCCGCTACTGACCAATCAGTGTATTCTGTCAATCTCCTAAAAAGTCACAGGGGAGGAAAAAAATTTCCTCAACCCACTTAGCGTCCCTGGCTGTGTCTGAAAATTAAACTGACAAAGCTAGATTAACAAGTGAAAGTATAAACATTTTATTGTTTTTACATGTACATGGGAGCCTTCGCAGGAGAAGGAAGACCAAAAGAAGTGACCAGGAAGCTTTTATATCGTGTATACAGAGAAATAATAAATTTGTGAAGAATTGACAAGGCATGGAGTTTGGGCTAGGGATGATAAATGGTGAAGAGGTAACTAAGAAGATAAGGGTGAGTTTAACAAGGTTTGGATGGATTCCTGCCATGCCATCTTTGTGCTGAGAGGAGTCCATCTCTAATAAAAGGAGAATGTTTTTCCTGCCTTTACGCAGAAAGGGGGAGATTTTTCTACATTTGCTTCTTAATTGCATTCAGCTCAAAATATTTTTTTATGTCAAAGGGGCATATTTTGAGGTGATATATTTTGGTTTCCTTCAATACTGGTCCAGCAATGAGAGCAGCACTCACGGAGAGCCTCGTTACTTAATTCTGGGACTCTTCTTGGACCACCTGGAAAAGAGAAATCCTCTTTCTTATGTATTGCTAATTAAAAAGGATGTGAGTTTGAAGATACTGTGGGCAACATGAGAATATGATTATGGAGGCTGGCAAGTCCAAAATTTGCAGGGTGGGCCTTGCGGCTGGAGACCCAGAGAAGAGTCAATGTTGCAGATCAAGTCCAAAGGCTGTTGAATGGGAGAATTCCCCCTTGCTCGGGAAAGTCAGACTTTTGTTCTATTCCGAGATGAATTCCTCTCACATCATGGAAGACAATCTACTTTGCTCAAAGTTCAGCAATTTACAAGTAAATCTCATCCAAAGATACCCTCACAGAAATATTCAGAGTAATGTTTGACTAAATATCTAGGTGCTGTGGCCTAGCCAAGTTGACACACAAAGTTAATCATCACAAGTCTTATCAAAGCCTGTAGGGCCACCTGTGCTCAGGCCCCAGTTTCCAACCTTCCTTCCCACCACCCTCTGAGTAGATAATTGTGCTCAAGCTGAACCAGCGGTTCTCAAACTTTCCTGTGCAGCAGAATCACCTGGAGGGCTTTTAAAAATAGATTTCTGGGCCCCATCCCCAGAGTTTCTGATTCAGTAGTTCTGAGATAGAGCCTAAGAATTTGTAATTCTAAAAATTTCCCAGGTGATGAGAACCATTGTTCTAGATACACTGGTTTTCTTGGTATTTCTCAACAAATAAAATACTCTCCCAACCCAGGGCCTTCGTACTGGATGTTCTTTCTGCCTCGAAGACTCTTTGCCTGGGTATTTGCTTGCAATTGAGTGTTGATAAATACTTAATGACTGACTCTCTAAAAATAAATAAATAAATAATGTACTTACTGATTCATAGCATTTGCTGGTTTCTGGCATGCAAATCCTTTCACCATGGCTGATTTTAAGCTACCAAATGTGACGTCACTAAGCATGGAGTTGGAAAGAGTTGTGCCCTATTCATTCTCAGAAGCCAACATGAGCTGGCTCAGTGCACCAGTGTTTGGGTGATTTCTCCATGTCTCCACTCAACATCACTTCTTCAGAGATGGAGGGCTTCCCCAATCATCAGATAAAATAGTCACCTTAATCATTTTCTCTTCTATTTTTGTTTATTACGTTAATTTCCACCTATAATAGATTTCTGTGTTTATGTTGTCATTGTCCCCTGCTGAGTCATAATCTCCAAGAAGGCAGAATTTCTGTCTTGTTCCATGCTGCATCTTCAGTGTCAAGAAGAATGCCTGGCACAGAACAGGTGATCAATAACCATTTGTTGAATATATAAATGAATGAATGAATTTATGTTTGTATTTGTTCATTGTCTGTCTTTTCCACTTCCCCCATTGGAATATAATTCCATGAGGGCGAGGAACTTGTCTAGTTTTATTTACCACTGTGTCCTCACCCCACATAGCAAGGACAAAATAAATAGCTTTTGAATGCTTTAATCCACCAAGTTGTGGCAAGGATAACATGAGGGTATATTTAAAAGTGCTAAGAAAGAGAGAAATTGTGATACAAATGTAAAAGGAGCTTCACACTTACCTGGTCTCTAAACATGTGTGAGGACAAGTTCTGGCCCCCATTAGGGAGGAAGTACAGAAAAGCTCCTGAAACATCTGTCCCATTTAGAATCCCATTAACCATGGGAAGAAGTGAATACTTTGTTCAAGAAGAATCCTTGTCTCAGTCTGCTCCTGGAGAACCTACATGAGACACAGGGTGAAGGGTTATGGTTACGTGTTTTGCTTGTTGATCTTTAGGAGCTTACAGTTGGGGAAGCTAAGACATTCACACAAGTTTTGACAACACAAGACTGACAAGGCTAAATGCCTCCAAAGCAGGGCCTATAGCAGACATCTGGAGGGAAACCCAGTCTAAGAAGACAAAACTTTTCAAAGTGTTTCCAGGATCAAGAGCAGGTATACACTTCCCTCCATCCTTGTATGAATTGCCTTGTCAAACAATGTCCCTGAAAAGGCAAAGCTGTTCAGGGAACCTGGTGGGTGTCAGCTCAAGAAATATGGACAGCTCATCTGCATATCTTTTAGTGACCTTCTGGAATGACAGCCAAGCCACCAATGCTTCCCTGTTTGCAAATGATAGAGATCTCATTTCTGGGGACAGCAAGATTAATGTGGCAGTTGCAGTACCATTAGACCTGGAAGATGCTCTGTTCTCATTACTGTCTCCTGGCAACATACCACCAGATGCAGCCTTGAATATTAATGACCCTCGTACATGTAACCTTTAGCGCCTTACTCCAGCTCTTCCAAGCTGCAGCCAGGAACTGCTGCTATCTGCTTTTGTCGTCTCCATCTCAACAAATCTTTCCTTTTTCTCCTCCTATTTGAGAAAATATTATTAAGGAGATTTTTATCTAAGGAGCGGGTTTCTACTTCTCCATGGAGACACTCACTTTCTAAGCCATATCCCATTTTCTAAGAAAGACAGTGGCACTCCCATTCTGCTTGTTTGTGATTGCTTTCATTGACTTTATCTACTGGGTAGAATATGTAATTTGTCTAATATCTTTGCTTGTTCATGAGTGGGGTTTAAAAATAAATATGAAATTGGGCAAAGGGGAAAATCAAATATAACTAAATTCTCAATGAGTTTCATAGTTCCTAGCAGCTTCCAACAAGTTCACAGCTGGGGTAATGTGTTTGTATTTGGCTTGCCTGTCTGACTTCTTTTGGCTTCTTGTGCTGAGAGGCATACTCTTGAAAAGGTCAGGCATATCCAATTGCTCCAACCTGGGCTGCTTAGTTTTTTTAAGCTGTCTGCCTTGTTTCTTTAGACCAGATATTGACCAGAGGTTGTTCTTGAGTAGGCTTTCCAGGTAGGAATTCCCGTACGTTCTCAGGAATTCTTTTTTTTGCTTTCCCGTTCCCAAATCTCAAATCTTGCCATCCCCAGAAATGAGATCGCTATCATTTGCAAACAGGGAAGCATTGGTGGCTTGGCTGTCAAATCTCTTGGTTGGGAAATCGGGAAAATTGGCTCCTTGAACCCAGGTGGTTGGTAGTATTGGCTGTCACTTTGTGGAAACGATTCATTGTGGAGAACAGAAAACAATTTATATCTCGGGATTTGGGAACCAGGAAGCGAAAAAAAATTCCTGAGAACGAGCAGGAATTCCCTCCTGGAAACCCTACTCTTGAGAGTAATTCAAGGCACCGCAGAAAGTAGAATCTTCCCCTTTCTTTTCCTTCCCTTCCCTTCCCCTAATATTTGGTAAAAGGCATAATTAGTAGTTTCAGAATACAAACTTTAGAGAGAGCCAGGCCAATGAGTGGCTCTATCATTTACTAGTTGTGGAAACCTGGGCATGTTGTTCAATCTTTTTTAGCCTCGGTTTCATATCTGTAAAATGTAGCTGAAGCCATTAACCTCCCCAAGTTGACAATAAGTTAAATGACATTACGTAAGTGAAATACTTAGCCCAGTGTCTGGTACACACTAAGGACTCAATAAATGGTGACGTGGTATGATAGGTTGTTTCATCAATGGCCCCCAGTGATACATGTCCCCTGGTATCGACACCACTCACAGTGATTCCAGACATGGTCATGTGACTTGCTTTCACCAATGGGATATCAGCAAACGTGACTGAAGCAGAGGCTTGGTAAATGTTTGTGCTTTGGGACTTTCTTTCTGAGAACGTGGCTACCACCACAGGAAGTTTTAAATAACAAAAATTCAACCAAGTAAATTTGAAAGATGTAATTGGATTTATTGAATGACTCATGAATTGGGCAGCATCCCATCTAGCAAGCAGAAAGGAGCTCCACAGAGCTGCAGGTTTTTGTGAACTGAAAAGGGGCCATATGTTAAACCTGACAAGCTCAGCAGACTGAGCATAACCACATAAGATGGTGTGACCATAAAAATTCCTAACTGAAGTGGGAAGCCATTGCGGGAAGTCACATCCTTGGCCTGTAGTTTCCTTGACAAAGGTCAGTCTTTACCTTAAGTGAGCCTGTCCTCTTTTCTGCATCTAAGATAACATACCCTTGGAATGTCAGAGTAATCCCTTTTTCCAGAGTCCCCAGGGGGCATAACCCACCACACCAGAGCAGGAAACTACAAAATCCATCATTGTTATCTTGTTCCCCAAATACCATCGCTATGTGCTATAAAAAGCTATTAACTATCCTGTACCCACCAATGTAAAAGAAGTGTGTCTCTCCATTTTGTATTTCATCTAATCCCAGAGGTTTCCCTCCTTTGCTTTCTCCCACTCCCTTAATCTACAACCAGTGGATTTCATGTAACCTTCCACCTTTGATTCTAATGTATAAAATAAGTTACAAAGCAGCCATTTTCTGGAGCATTTTCTCAATCTGTTGAGACTTTGCTTCCTGGCAATTGTTGTCAGTTTGGCTCAAATAAACTCTTATAAGTTTTCTCTTAGGCTGGATTTTTTTTGTTGACATTTTTAAAGGCAGAGAGGGAGCAGAAAAACAGAAATTATTAGCAAAGACTGCATTGTTTTAGGCAAGGTCTCCCATCTAAGGGGAAGGAGTCTATTATCAGGACACCAACTAGTGCTGACCAGAAAATTCCAGGTTTGCTGGTTACAGGTAACATTCCTGGGGAAGTTTGAAACTGTAATTAGGTTAGGTATTATGTCTTGGTTTGCTGCCATGAGGCCTGACGCAGTAATTCCGTTTTGGGCCTATTTTCTCCTTTTTAACAGAGGAAGCCCAGTCCAGTCCCCTGGAGAATGAAGGACCACATGGAGAGAGAGGCCAGTTTGAAACTGAATGATGCTACATGAGTGAGTCCAAGAGAGATCAGCCCAGGGCAGAAAACCTACAAGTCTAATCATGAAATTTTGAGAAAAAATAATTTTTATTTAAGTCACTAATTTTAGACTCATTTGTTATGCAGCAAAGGCTAACTGATATACTTAATGGCTGTTACTTTCATAACTATTGTCTTACTTAAACCGCACCATAATCCCATAGGGTGGGTGATCTTATTTTCCTCTTTGCCCATGATGAAATGAAGGTTCAAGAACCTCAGGGAGATGTCACCTTGATTGTCCAGATCCTTAAAATAGTTGGTGAGGAAGAAATGCAAGGGACAAAGCATATTTAAACACTATTCTTAGGAGTGAAAAAAATCTTTTCATTCAGATAGAATCTTATGTTGAATCTCTAGGCATCTGTTGGCTTGTCTAACTAACATACAGTCAAGAAAGCACGATTGAGCTGAAGAAATGAGCTTAGAAACCAACCTAGCTCTTCTCTCTAACCTCAACAAAGAAGGTTAGCAAGTTTCTCATCTGACATTGCTGGCCCACACTGATGACTTTGCAGGTGTAGTGGTATAACATCCCAGGTTGACAGAGGAATGAATGGAAGCTTCTGGCAGCTGCTGTTTCTGAGAGTTTAGATGCAGAATAGCAGCTTAGATGCAGGAAAATTTTTCTTATTCTCTCACCCTCATCCTGGGCTGACTTTGTCTCTCAGTGGAAAAAGTTACTACACACCCAAAATAGCCTCTGAATTTCCATCATTAGAAACACGTTCCTTTATGTTTAACTTTGTAGTCTTTAAAAGTCTTCTAGAAAATTCAAATATCCCCCAAATTATGGCCCATCAATTCAGTTAACTGCTCACTGTAAAATGGGACATATAACAGATTTATATTGGTGGGAAACCAACACTGACGCATTGATCTATAGCAGCATTGCCCAATAGAAATATAAAGTGAGCCACAGATGTAATTTTAAATTTTCTAGTAGTGATATTAAAAAGTATAAAGAAATAGGTGGAATTAATTAATTTTTTTTATCAATCCTATCCCAAACTTCTTTTTTATTTTACCATATGATCAATATTAAAAATCTTAATGAGATATTTTATATAATTTTTTTCTACCAACTCTTCAAAATCTTATGTGTGTTTTATACTTATAGCACATATGCATTCTGCCTCACATTTCCAATGTTCAATAGCCACAGAGGGCTAGTGACTTCCATGTTGACAGCATTGGACTAGAGACCCAGCTTATTGAATTGTAACGTGGGGACAGTCGTGGTATGCTGACCTCATGCTGGGCTGTGCACGTTGACTATGATCATATGTCCAAGATGTGTGTCATCCCTGCAGAGCCCACAATGTGTCCCAAAAATCTTTGTGCAGTTTTAAACTTGACTAACTTCAGAAGTACCAATGCTATAAACCTACGAAAAATATTAATCGAAAGTTTGATTGTTTAAATTTGATTTACACTTATTTACTTTCACAAAATTTAAATAACACAGTTTCTAATTTAATTGTTTTTAGGCTGCTGGATCTGTAGTGGGGCCCTCTTGCTTGGCAATGTCATCACCTGATGTAGCTCCATTAGGCTGTTTTGTGTGTGGGTCGCATCAAACTATCATGTATGTAATGAAGCCTCAGTTATTGGATGATCGCTCAACAGCAACTGAAAGTTTACAACATTCAAATACTGACTAGAGAGACATATAGCACAGGTCGGTGTTTATGTTGAATTTAATAAGAATACATTACTATTTTTTAAAATTTAAATTAACCTTTCAAGTGCTATTTTTTGTAAGTTTATAGCATTTATACTTCTGAAATAATTAAAACTTAAATTGGCACTAGCCTTCAGGACCATCAAGTTAGTAAGAATTGCTTGCCCCAGTCAATACTAGCCTGTCTTCACAGAATTATTCCCCAAAAAGCTGTGCTGCAAAGGTTGTTATGCCAGCTCTGAGGGTCAAGAAATCTGTGGTGATAGACAGTTCTTACTTGGCTTGGAAAATTCACCCCAATTCATCCATGAGAATTAAGACCTTCTAACTGCCTTAGAGATCAAGCGGCCGTTTTTCCTTCTCTGTGGAACAGCTAAGCTGCTTTGCATTTTTCTACAGATGGAGACATTGCAGGGAAAGAATCCTACAGCAATGTACAGAGAGCATGGATAGTATTATATATAAATTGCCATGTCTTGGTGAAGCATAGTAGTGTAATTAGTAAAAGTAAAAAACTTACCAGGAATGCCTAAATAACTTGGTTTCAAAACCAGCAGAATCCATGCCTTTGAAGGGTATGAGTAAGATTTTCGTTAGTTCATTTGGCCACTTTTGTGTTTATTAAGAAAAAGTGCCCTTCCTCTGGGAGAAAAGCAGGACTGACAAAGGGCACATGGCTTGGTGAGTGGAGTGTGGCTGGATTTCAGCCCCAATTCATCTTCTTGATGGCCGTCCTTGTACACAACCTGTACAACTGTATGTGGCAGCCTTGACTACTGTCTGTTCACATTGCCTCCCAAGACAGAAATGGAACAAGTCAGGCAGCAATCTAGTTGGCTCATAGACTAGTTTGGATAGACTATTGTTCACTGTTGGGCTATGGTCCATTATCCTGCCTTTACAAATCAATCAAACAGAATACTCATCTTTTAAGGACAGGAGGAAAAAAAAGACTCCAAATGTCTTCATGATACTTGGAAACAATGAAATTCAACTGCCAACTTCTGCCACACCACAAAAATGCATTTAATTTTATTAATATTTTATGCCTTTTCCCTGGAGCAATTGAATATGTCACATGTCACAAGACCACATTACTTTTATTCCTAATAATTTAAAACTAGAACTCGAGCCAAGAGAATCCAGAAAGGAAAGAATGATTTCTGACCACTGTCTACATGAATTGTAGTGTTTCCAAGTCAGGACATGACCCTTTCGGACCAGGAGAATACATACATTTACCCAATGAATGAAGAAATAACACTAAAATCATATCCAGTTCATTTTCTCTGTCTTTCATTAGAGATTAAATAATTCCGAAAGAATGGTAAAAACAAGAGAAAATATACATTCCCCATGTTTTTGAGCAGATGGCATATGGAAATTCAATGAACTGATGATAAAACCCACACCCATAGTATTGACATTTATTAGTGTAAAGAGAATTTTGAAAATCTAATCGGCCTTGATGAGGGACAGATAATTGTTTGACTTTATTATCCTAACTGAAAATGGAAAGAGATCTTGTTCCACAGTTTCAGAAAGAATTTTAGAACTACCCAGACACTTTCCATAATTGCACCATTACTTTTGGTAAAAATGACAGATCAGGAAATTTTCATTTTCTTATACTATTTCTGGAACAGTAAACACTGACTTTCTTCTCTCTCTGTCACATACAAACAAACACACACCTTTCAGTCTATCATAATTTGATGTAACAGTTAGTTTCTTTCAGCCAAATTCTCTCCTTCACATCCTATGGTCATAATCTGAACTCGTGCAGAGAAATGAATAAAGACAAATCTGCCTTTTCATCTAACTTTGCTCTCAGGTGTTCAGAAAAGCTCCAATTCCAGTTGCTGTATGTAGCAGACACCACTGGTGCCCTGCCCATATCCTCTTGCACTCACCATTCCAATACCTATTGAGAACATTCTTCTGTAAGATTGCTGCTCTCTCTACCTGATAGTTTTGTCTCAGCCTGTGCCTGGGCCAAGCCAAAAATGTCAAACAGTTAATGCCATCAGGAGTATGACTTAGCAATGGATGAGAGTTAGAGGACCAATACTACCCCGGCTTCCTTATTTCTTGACTGGGACAACTTTGAGCCACGCTCTAGGTTGTATTGTCTAGAGGCTTGCAAGAAAGGGTTGCTGGATAAAATATGGGATGTCTAGTTAAATTTGAATGTCAAATACACAATGAATAATTTTTTAGTTAAGTATATCCTAAATATTGCATGGGACATTCTTGAATTACAAAATTATTTGTTGCTTATCAAATATTCAAATTTAATACAGTGTTTTATTTGTTAAATTTGGCAATCAATTCCCAGAGGAATTGAACTGCAGTTTCCCACATGGTGATCTGCTGATATCGCAGGCTGTTTTGGACTCCTTCCCTGTATTATTTCACCTTTCTCTTACTGATGCTTCCTAGAATCTGCCCTCCCCCCCACCAACCTTAGGTCAGCTTTCCTAGAAGTAGAGTTAGAGATGGAGATTCTTACACAGGTGATTTATTGACAGAATGCTCTTAGAAGAAACCTGAAAACACACAAGGAAAGCCGGATATGGCAAGGAAAGGAGCTGAGTAAGGATGTGATTCTGTGACAAAGCATAGCTTCAGGCAGATTCCATAGGGAGCTCTGGAGCGTGGTTGACATAACATGGTTGTCATACCTTGAGTTCAAAGGGTCTGGGCTTTTGCCACCCCCTTCACCAATATTCAGTCATTGGCAGTGATCTACCCAGACGAGTGCAAGGCCAAGGGATGTGGGAAAGATGCCAATATCTTCAACACCTCCCAAGAAACTTGCCCTCACAGCTTTGTTCCAGGGTTTAACTTCAGTAAAATCCTGATGACTCCTAATTCCTTAAGGACTAAATTCTATGGCTCCCATGAAGGCTAGAACTGCAACTTATTTGCAATGCTTCACACATAATAATTTAACCATAAGTATTTGTTGAATGAAATTATACCTGAAGCAAAACTGGTATGTTTATAATATAAACATTAATGAAAAATCATACTTTTGTATAGTACTATAGACTAAACTAGGTACTCGATTAGGTTACTCATTTTTAAAATAAAGAGAACAAAAAAAGCCTTGCAATTATGTCTCAAAAAATACTCCTGAACTATCCCAACCTTGTTAGATCCTTAGTGAATTAATAAAGTATAGGATCTGAGAGTCCTGCTGAGTGTCACTGAAGTACAGAAGCATCAGCTAAGATATGGAAGTTGAGGGAAGATAAAAGATCTGTCTTTCCAAAATATTGCCCCTGGTGAGCTCTCCTTTTTATGTAGGCAGCTGTCTATGTTAAGGAAGTGTATAGCATTGCCGGAACCCTGGGGAGGGCCATAAGGCTCACTCTTCAAAGTTGCCGTTGTCTGGATCTCAAAATGCTGCCTCTCCCAAAGAAGCCACCTAGCCCACCTGACTTTGCTTCCTGGGCACCGAATAGTCAGGGGATGAGCACCAAAAGTGGAGGGACAATAGATGGAACACAGAGGTATCATGTGTTGTTGCACTCAGTCTGGACAGGGACAATGAAACCCGGCTCTTGTAGGGGGCATTACAGAAGGCTTGAGACACGGGACACAGTAGATTTGATGAAGCTTGGTCAACACTGAACCAGGTCAGACACAAAAGAAAATAACCAGAACTCCAGGCATGGGAACCACAGCAGGAACAGACATAATGTGCCCTTGAATCTTAATGTGCTCCTCTTTGAAGATAGACTAGACCTTAGAGGCAAATAGCCTGACGTCTTTGGGACTAGAGAAATAGAGGCAGATTTTCAAAAAACATTTCTTTTTTAAAGGAAAAGGTCCAGAATATTTGATGCTGTGCAATGTTAGGGTGGGTATGTATTCAATTAAACCCAGAGCAATCAGAGGCTTGAAGTTCAGAAATATGGGAGAAGGGTAAGAGGTGGAGGTGAGGACTGGACAAAAATGTAGAAGCTGAAGCAGGAATAAGGGAGCAATAAAGAGAAAGCTAATAGTCAACCACTTTGGAAAATTCTTTAATAGTATCATGAAAACAAAACATTTGCATATTCTATTATCCAGCAATTCCACTCCTTGGTACATGCCCAACAGAAATGTTACATGTATACAACAAATACAGAAATGGTTATAGCCCCATTATTTGTGATAGCCACAAACTGAAACAATCCAAATGTTCATCAACAGTAGAATGGATAATTGTGGTATATTCACATTAACAGACTACTATACATCAGTAGAAATCTATCGTTACAGGCAATAACATAGATGAATCTCACAAGCATAATATTAAGTGAAAGAATCCAGGCACCAAAAATTACATACTTTAATATTTCATTCGTATGAAGTACAAAAGAAAGCAAAAGGGCTGATTGGTGACTGCAAGTGGGCACAAGAGAGCGGCTGGATAGCTGGTGATGTTCTATTTCTTCATCTAAGTTCTGGTTACATTTGTTATATTGGTGAGTTCAGTTTGTGAAAATTCATGGAGATGTACACCTAAGATTTATTCTGTATATGTACTGTTCTTCAATAAAATATTAAATATAATGTGAAAAAGGAAAACTATTGAACAGAGAAGACAAAATTCACCTATGTCCTAACTTTGCCAAGTGGCAAACTCCATCTCACTCTGTCAGTGATTTCTGTAGGGTATGAAAACAGCAAATGTGATACCGAATTTAGGTAGTTGAATAGTTGTTGACTTTCAGAGTGGGGCAGCAGTTAAATTCTTGTTTCTCCCAAATCAGACATCCCTACTACATCCTTCCTGACAAGACAACCTAGAGATGCATTTAAATATTCTGTTATTTTAATGATAATCACTGTATGTAACTCTGCACAAGCAAAAATGCAGATTCATAAGACAGCTCCAGAGACATCAGCAGCAGGATTCCTAGATCTTTACACTGCCACTAATGTGACTCAGTTACATTCTAACAAGTCTACTTTCCATACCATAATTTTCTTTTTTTTTTGTAATTAAAGTTTACTGGGGTGACAATTCTTAGTAAAATTACATAGATTTCAGGTGTACAATTCTGTATTACATCATCTATAAATCCCATTGTGTGTTCACCCAGAGTCAGTTCTCCTTCCATCACCATATATTTGATCCCCTTTACCCTCATCTCTCAACCCCCACCCCACTTACCCTCTGGTGACCACTAAACGATTGTCTGTGTCTATGAGTATTTGTTTCTCATTTGTTTGTCTTGTTCTTTTGTTGTTTTTGGTTTATATACCACATATCAATAAAATCATATGGTTCTCTGCTTTTTCTGTCTGACTTATTTTGCTTAGCATTATAATCTCAAGATCCATCCATGTTGTCACAAATGGTCCTATTTCATCTTTTCTTACCGCCGAATAGTATTCCATTGTGTATATATACCACAACTTCTTTATCCATTCATCTATCAAAGGACATATTGGTTGTTTTCATGTCTTGGCCACCGTAAACAAAGCTGCAATGAACATTGGAGCACACGTGTCTTTATGGATAAAAGTTTTCAGAATTTTTGGGTAGATCTGCAGGAGAGGGATTGCTGGCTCATATGGTAATTCTATTCGTAATTTTTTGAGGAACCTCCACACTGCCTTCCATAACGGCTGCACCAGTCTGCATTCCCACCAACAGTGTATGAGGGTTCCTTTTTCTCCACAGACTCTCCAACACTTGTTACTATTTGTCTTGTCAATGACAACCATTCAAACAGGGGTGACATGACATCTCACTGTGGTTTTTATTTGCATTTCTCTGATGATTAGTGATGTTGAGCATTTTTTCATGTCTATTTGCCATTTGTATATCCTCTTTGGAGAAATGTCTCTCCAGGTCCTCTGCCCATTTTTCAATTGGGTTGTTTGTTTTTTTGTTGTTGAGTTGCATGAGTTCCTTGTATATTTTGGATATTAGCCCCTCATCGGAGGCACTGTTGGCAAAAATCTTCTCCTATTGGTTGCCTCTTTATTTTGTCGATGGTTTCTTTTGCTGTGCAGAAGTTTTCAAGTTTCATATAGTCCCATTCGTTTATTTTAGCTTTTACTTCCATTGCCTTTGGGGCCAAATTCATAAAATGCTCTTTGAACCTAAGGTCCATAAGTTTAGTACCTATATTTTCTTCTATGCAGTTTATTGTGTCAGGTGTTATGCTTAAGTCTTTGATCCATTTTGAATTAATTTTGGTACATGGTGACAGATAGCAGTCCTGTTTCATTCTTTTGCACGTGGCTATCCAATTCTCCCAGCACCATTTATTGAAGAGGCTGTCTTTGCTCCATTGTATGTTTTCAGCTTCTTTGTCAAAAATTATCTGTCCATATTTATGTGGTTTTATTTCTGGGTTCTCAATTCTATTCCATTGGTCTATGTGTCTGTTTTTCTGCCAATACCACGCTGTTTTGATTATTGTAGCCCTGTACTACAAGCTAAAGTCAGGGAGTGTGATACCTCCAGTATTGTTCTTTTTTCTAAGATTGCTTTGGCTATTCAGGGTCTTTTGTGGTTCCAAACAAATGTGATGATTTTTTGTTCTATTTCTTTAAAAAATGCCACTGGGATTTTGATGGGGATTGCATTAGATCTGTATATTGCTTTGGGTAATATGGCCATTTTGACTATGTTGATTCTTCCAATCCATGAGCATGCAATGTTTTTCCATTTCTTTGTGTCTTCTTCAATTTCTTTTAAAAATGTCTTGTACTTTTCAGCATACAGGTCTTTCACATACTTGGTTAAGTTTATTCCTAGGTATTTTATTCTTTGTGCTTCAATTGCAAAATGAATTCTTTTTTGTTTGTTTCTTTTTCTGAGATTTCATTGTTAGGAAGTCCTCGCCAGAGCAGTTAGGCCAGAGAAAGAAATAAAAGGCATCCAAATTGGGAATGAAGAAGTTAAATTGTCACTCTTTGCAGATGACATGATGCTATATATTGAAAACCCTAAAGACTCCACCAAAAAGCTATTGGAAACAATCAATGAGTACAGTAATGTGGCCGGCTACAAAAATCAATGTACAAGTCCATTCCATCCCATAATTTTCTTTAGATTTTCTACTTCTTTGTAATTTCTGCTGAAACATGGCACAGTATGGCTTCTTGCCCTTAGTTCTAGTTTCTAAAATAAGTGTTTCTCCAGGGTGCTTTCTTCAAATTCCTCAAAATTTCCAAACTCAACTTTTCATAGTTTGATAACAAGCCCATGAACTGACGACCCTTGAATCATGTGGCTTCCTCTGGTTTCATCAGCTGGGGTGCTGATGAATCCTGGTCATGTGATATAAATCATCTGGCTACTTTAGTACATTACGCTAGTTTTTTTTCTAGAAGAAGGTGGACTGCTGCAGACCCACTACTTCTCCATCCTCTGTTACTCATTTAGTCCCCAAAGTCAAATTCTCAAAGCAATCACTTAGTACAAACTTACTTTTTGCCTGTCTGATCTGAGTCTTGCTTGACTTCTGACCTTTGTATAGTCAACTGTCAAATTTCCATGCAACAATGATAGGATGAGCCCTTAAAAGTTTCAGAATATCCAGAAACTTCATCTGGGGCATGAGTTTCCACCTCCCTTTCAGCCCAATCATTTATCAGTCAACTCGGCAGTGGCAACAATGGTGGATTCATGGTTTAACTCTTTTAATTTCCCCTGTTGCCTACCTTCTGGCAGCAATGCCAGTGAGCTGTGAAATGGTCAAAAGTGGCAGAGTGGAGGCAGAAGCCAGGGTGCTGCATAATAAGTCTTTGAATAGCGAGACCTGACTGAGCCAGGGGCTTCCTGAGCAGACTGAAGGGGAGGATGGGCCCCTTTTGGCTGGGAGCACAGATGCCAATCCCTAGGGAAACACCACGGGATTCATCGGCCTTGGCAGGGTTATAAAAGCTCTGGTTTCACTTGAATAAATGCTTCTTGAACACCATCTCCAGTGTATTTCCACAAATCTGTTTTCTCAGAGTGTTCAAAATTCATTCTTTTTTGGTTCTACTGCTGCTCAAAGCAAGTATGCAGGAGCCCAAGGGATCCAGCTCCTCAATGTAAAATAAACACAATTCTTCCTGGACCAGCTGAGCCAGAAGAAAACTAGACAGGAAAAAAAAAAAAAAAAAAAAAAAAAACCAGAATAAGACACAAGGTTAAAGCAAATCAAATTGTTATGAGTCCTCTCTCATAGTCCTCTCTCTGCCTGGTTGAGTGAATAAATGGACATAGCATGTATTCTTTCCTCAGCTACCAAGAGTTGGTCTATATGTTCTTACTTCTAATGCATTTTCATATAGTTTCAGTTTCAAAAGCTTGCCTACCTGTTCAAAATCATTGTCCCTTCTCTTCACCTATGTACCTCTAGGCTTTCTTCATCTGCCTCACATCTGTTCTAATCTTAGTGATGACCTAATACACATTTGCATGCAAAGGTGCCCATGACTGATGATGTAATAAATGGTTAGTGCTTCAGGGTCACCTCCAGTATCCCCTGCCACGGCCAGTTGCTATTAATATTGGGCCTTAGCCCTCTAGCTCTATTACAGACCACTCTAATGACTCAGATGTTTTGCACAGAAAACATTAGAAATGCATTTCCAGCCAAAACTGGTATTCAGACCTCAGCAAAACTCTGAGCACCCACGTTCCCCTAAATCAGAGTATCCCCCCCTCTACCACAGACAATGCCTGAGGACTGACCTCACCTTCATCTCATGTGCTTCATCAGTCAGTTGGAAGCTGATGTCTGGAATCTTCAGGTGCAGCACACCCAGTCCCTGAGACATTTCTGACTGAGGGCAAATAGGCTGCGTGCATGTCCCACTAGGAGCAGGCGATTGGTTTTGTTGTCTGGCCATGTATAGGGGGAGATAGTCCAGCACCCAAATGTATAGTGTAGTGGTGACCCAACAGTGAGTCAAGAAGACATGTTTCTGCCTTCCCAGAGCTCTCAGATATAAAATCTATCGAAAACTTGGGCTGTGAAGGGAGATATGTGATACTAAAGGGGTTTGGAACAGAGGAATTTGACCTGCTCAGGGAAGTCAGAGGTGGCTTTCCTGAAAAAGTGGAAATTGAGCTGAAATCTGAAGGAAAAGTTTAAAAGGGAACATGGAGGGACAAAGATCATTAAGTGAAAGGAAGAGCCGGCCCTGTGGAAGGACGGGTACATGGAACTGAAAGAAACACCAGTTGGCACACTCAGAGAGAAGGGTGGGGTCACACCGTAGACGGTCTTTCTTTGAGGCATCAGGAGGTCTGGTCCTTATCATAAATAGCTTGGGATTTCACCAGACGGAAAGAGAGAGTCAGGGGAGCTTCCAGCATGGCCAAGAGCATTGTTTCAATGGTGGTTCGTGAGATCTAAACTGGATAAGGAGGGAAGTGAAGCAAAGAGAAGGCTGATGGGAGAGAATGGAGGAGACATGGACTTGATGCCTCCATAAAATAGAAATATGGTTGTAGTGAAACAACTGAAAAAATGAGTCATAAAGGAAGGGTTTTCCCTACATCTGCCTTGGCCTCCTGAGATGGTCTATTATGAACCTCCTGCTGGAGACCTAGAGCTGGAAAGGGAGGTGCATTGGGAGGTATGCAGGGGGGAAACCTAAGGAGCTAGCACCTAGAACGAGGGGGCTTGGAAGTGTGGGACACGGAAGGAGATTTTAGCAGTAATCCATTTTCTTGGCTATTTGGAGCTAAGGAAAATTTTTGTATGTTGTAATTTTTTTTCTTAATATTATAAAAAGTATGTATAAATACACCTCCTTCCAGTCATATATTATTCTTGACTATCATTTTTTTCCCTAAAGGGGAATCTAAAAACAAAACAAATCAAACTTTGGAGATAATAACAAACGTAAAAATTGTTGAAAAAGTAAAAATATTACAAGGAGCATCCACATACCCCTTAACCAGATTAATCTGTTGTTAACATTTTACTTCATTAGCTTTATCTTTTGTTCACTCTCTCTAGGTATGTGGGTAAGTAGATAGATAAATATAAGTATACCCCACTTTTCGGAAGTTTGATTTTTGTCACTTTGCTTTTATGAAAAACCTGCATTAGTACCTGGTTTCACTAACTGGAAGAAATCCCAAGAGGATTTTCTCTTTTATAAAAAGGCAAAAATAAAAAATAGTGTCCAGTGTTTGTTTTGCATGAGATGTCATTGAGGCAGCGAGAGCAGTGAGAATAGCATCAAGTTTCTTCCCCAGGGACCACACTCAGCATCTCAACATCAAGCCACCATAGCTTTGAACTCTGTCTATGAGCATCTGTGTTCTAGCTCCTTTATTCTACTCATCATTACCAAGAGGTGTCCTAAGGTAATCACTTCTTTGCTTTATGTCTTCTTGGCTTCATAGGCTTCAAAGGTTTCATAGGAACACTCTATGAAAATGAAAATCTTTGTCTCAAGTTTCCACCAAGGGATAATGGGGGAAACCTGTACATAGATAGATGATAGATAGATAGATAGATAGATAGATAGATAGATAGATAGATAGAGTCTCTAAACTATTTGAGGTAAATCGCTACATCATTGTTCTTTGCTCCTCAATACTTCAGGATGCATTTCCTATGAATAGGTGTATTCTCTCCTATAACCATGGTAGGGTGATCAACCTATGAATGTACATTTCTATTGTAGCATTAGTCTTTCCCTCTAGTACATGATCCAGTCTAAAGTATAATATTACATGCAGTTGTCATATTTATTTAGCCTCCTCTAATCGGGATAAGTGCCACATATTTTGGGCTATCATTTTTAATACCCCAGTGTTTGCTTAGTCATCTCCCTATTGTGTAGAATTATTGGAGCAAAGGCTATGAACGTTTAAGCATCTTTTAAAACACAGCCTGCCATGTTTTCCCTCAAACAGCTACCAGTTTATGTTATGTGTACTATTTGACTGCATCTGTCTTAGCACACATCTTATAGGAATGGGTATTACCACATACCCACATGGTGATGTCCACTTAGCAGATGTAAAATGAAATGGTACGTCACCCCTATTCTGCTTTGCATTTCTTTCCATATAGGCATGTTGTCCCCTCAGCCTTTGTTACTGAATTTCCTCATGTCCATGCATTTTGCTAGGGTTTGTCATTGAAAGCAGAAACTGTATTTGTTTGTTTTTTCACTCACCCAAAACCCTAGCAGAGTATTACAGAATTAGTGTTCTTGAGAGATGAAAATATTCTTAGAAACATTTTTTAGTAAAAAATGACTCGCAGGGATGTTTTAAAACAATGTCAGTAGGTTTATTAATAATAGCATGAGTTGGGTTTCCAAGTCATCAAGATAAGTACGTTCTTTATAATTTTAAAATATACATATTGCTCATTCACATTTGGTATATTGGATTAATTGATTTTGCAAATGCTTCATGAATATATATTCTTTACAAATTTTAATGTCTTTTTATTTAAATGGAATAGTATTATTTAATAGGATATTAAAATGAAAATCTTTTTTTTTTTAATTAAAGTTTATTGGGGTGACAATTGTTAGTAAAGTTACATAGATTTCAGGTGTACAATTCTGTATTACATCATCTATAAATCCCATAAAATGAAAATCTTTGTTTCAAGTTTCCACCAAGGCCCCCACAGGCTTAAAACAAAACAAAAGATGCCAAATTGTCCCACATTTCATAGTGAGTTTCTAGGTCATCTATGCAAAAGAACTGGTTGGTGATCCAGCCAACAGCCACCTCTTGGGAATAAAAGGCTATGGCATTTTCTCCTCCCCATCTCTCACCTTGGAGTGTGTGAGGGTTGCTTGCCCTCATCTCCAGCCTAGTGAGAAGGGTACTAAGGGGGGTCCTCTGAGAACTTGACATTTTGTGGAGATTGAGGGTAATAAACATATGAACTACGACTTTAAAGTTCCAGGTCTGACCTTATCTGTCTGTCAACACCCACACCCAAGGGCTACCTATTTTCTAATGAGGGGCCACCACATATTATCATCCTTTCCTGTTTTATGGGTGCTAGTTTACAAATTCACAAAACATACGGTCAGTGGGAAGTTGGGTAGCAGAGCCAGCACATATACTAATCATATCTAGGGTCACTATATCTTAGGGTTGGCTTATTTGCATATAGTCAATCACAGCAAGAGTCTGAGGAGCAAGACCCTTGGGGGAGCCAATCATGAAGAAGAAGTTCCTAATGCAGAGAATAAGAACCATGGTTATTAACAGCTCAATGGCACTTGTGCTCACTGCAGGGGTATGTGCTGTTTGTCAAGTTGCTAGAACCCTGGACTTCATTCACACAGCCCTTGTACAAGACCCAATGTGCAGTGATGTGGGTGGCAAACACCATGGAGGGAGGGAGCATCCATACCTACAAGGTGACTGCCAAAACTCATCAAATTGAACAGTTGTGATTTAAGCATTGTTTGGTATGGAAACTACCTTAAAATATAAACAAATATTGATCTCTAGCTAATAATAATACTGAAGTGTTTAAGGTTGAAATGTACTGATAGCTTCAATCTACTCATAAATGCATTAAAAATGAGATTGATAAATAGACAGGTTTTTAATAGGGGAAATAAAGAAAAGTGTCAACAATTGTAGAATATCGATGGTAGGTGTCTGGGTGCTCATTGTACAATGCTTTCAATTTTTTGTATGTTTGAGTATTTTCATAATAAAATGGTAGAAAAATGTAAG